>NC_064287.1:1310407-1508223 GCF_019186545.1 Solanum stenotomum | reverse complement strand
AAAAAAAATTTAAGTTTGTTTTTAAAAAATATTTTCAACTTCAAAATTTCAATATTTCACCCCTACCCTCAACCCACCGCCTACCACACCATCCCACCCCACCCCCAAAAAAAAATTTAAGTTTGTTTTTAAAAAATATTTTCAATTTCAAAAATTATTTTCTACCTTAGTAAAAATAAAAGATATTTCTCAAAAAAAAAATCATTCATAAATTAAACACTAAAAATCTTTTCCGGAAAATATTTTCTACTTACCAACCAAACATGAGAAAATAAGTCAAAAATCAACTTATTTTCCAGGAAAATATTTTCTAGGAAAACATTTTCCTTCATACCAAACACACCCTATGTTATCGTAAATCTCTTCTAGAATGTCAAATCAACAATTTCTTTTTTAAAGGTCCCCTCCCTTTTCTATTTATCTCAAATCTTCCTAACAAACCTCCTTCAACTTCGGACTTTGTCAAAAACCAGAATGTTCTCTCCCACAAAAAAATAATTCTTATAGGGATTCCAACACATAACACACAATTTTTTTATCTAAATCTTTTGGCCACAATGTTTTGACTCACTTTTATTGGCTCATAATGTTTTTCCTAGTGTCATGTATTTCTACACTATATATTTATCTTTGAAATTCTGAGGTTTTTATCTGGTTTCTTTTTTCTTTTTTTTCTTGGTTCTTTGAGTTTTCATAAGAATAATGATTTGATCTTTAGAATATTTCTAAAGATTTGTACATTTGGCGTCTATTTATTTTGAACTGGACACCAGAAAAAACCCCTTAAAAGTTAGAACCATTTATGCTTTATTTTCTTGTTCTTGAAAGAAATCCCTCATAGGTTGGCCATATATCCAAGGTATAATTTTTTCATCCTTCATATTCTTCTGTTGTATTTTTATCTTGGGGTTTATTGCTGTGGTCGTACTTGGACCTTCTTTCTTACCGTGATAGTAGCATTATTCTCGTAGTTTCTTGTTTTTTGGTTTGTTTTTGTGTTTCCGTTATTGTATTATTTTGTTGTTGTTATTGTTCTTTCCTCTGCTGGACTCGTTTTCACATTATTTTGTTATTGTTAATGCTCTCATTTATGTATTCCTATTCTCAAACTATTTGGAAATGCTTTATTTTAAGATGAAAGTCAATCAAAAATAACCTATTTATCTTGACGAGGTAAGGTAAAGTCTGCGGACACTCTACCATCTCTAGTCTTTATCTAAGGGATTACGCTGAATATGTTGTTGTTGTTTGGATTATTATATTTCAACGTTGGTTTTTCTCTTTTGGAAAGTGACTTTTTGGTGTTTATATGGATATTGGCTTTTGTCTAAAACTTTGCAACTTCTCATTATTTGTGATTGTTTTTGCTTGTAGAAATTGATCATCAAATGCTAGATCAAATGGGAAAATTTGAGGAGGAGGTTAAGCAGATGAAAGAGGTAGCTCATGAAGCTCAGACAATGGATTTAGTATACAATTTCAAGAAAAGGGTTCATGAACTAGAAGCTGAAGTAGCGAATAGAAGATTAACGGAGTCTAGAATATTCGATTCATTGGCCTCACAGACAAGGGAATTTGAGCTAACTAAGATTGAACTTGAAGAATCCAAAGTTGAGATATCTTTACTTCATGAAGAGATTGAATCACTAGTGTCTTCATCCGAGCAAAATAGCTGGCATTGTGATGGTTCTTGTAGCGGAAAGATTGCTTTAGAAAAGGAACTTGGATGCCTCAAGTTTGAACTTGGATTAGCGAAGGCGAATTTGGCTATGATCCAAGAAAGAGAGAGGTTTGCTTCATCAAAAGCTAATGCATTGAGTGATGAGATGCATTTGGTTAGAAATGAACTTAAATTTGCAACTTATGCAGAAGAAAAAAGCCAAAAGGCCTTGGATGATTTAGCGTTAGCGTTGAAAGAAATTGCTGCTGAAGCTTATGAGGCCAAGGAGAAACTCAGTGCTTCTCAATTAGAATTCGAACAAGTAAAAGATGAGGCAGGACAATTGAAACATATGGTTAGAAATGCCGAGGCTAGGTATAAAAAGCTTTTGAATGAGGCGAAAAAGGAAACTGAACTACATAGAGAAACAACAGACAGATTAAGACTAGAGTTTGATGAGTCGCGTTTGGCTGAAAATGAGACGAGGTACATAACTTGTATAAAGAAAGTTGAAGAAGAAAAAAAGCTAGCTCAGGATGAGGCTGCTACACTCGCGGAGTCTCTTAAAGCAGCTGAGCGTATTACTAGAGCAGCAAAGAGAGAAGTTTACAAATTGAAGGGCATATTGAAGCAGGCTATAAATGAAGCGGACGCTGCAAATACTGCTGCTGGTCTAGCTAGAGATGAAAACATTCAACTCAAGGATTATAAAGCTGAAAATGAGGAATCAATTCGTCTTCTTACTCAAGAGAACGAACGACTTGGGATTAATGAAGTTGCAGCTCAAGAAAACGTTAAGAAGTCAAAAAGGTTTCTCTCTTCGTCAGTACTTAAAACCGAGGATAAGGAGCAAGAAGAGGAACATAATGAGGATCCCCATATCAAGAAAACTTCCAGCAGTGTAAATTTGCAACAAGAACAAGGAAATTTAGAAGCCAAAATCCAAGATGAGAATCTCAAAAAGGCCAAGGCACTTAAGGACACAATATTTGAGATAAATGAATCACCAAAATCAGAGCTCCATATACCAAAACAAGTATCTCATCATCGGAGAGCATCCTCGTTTGCTTTCCCAGATGATAGAGGAACACCAAAAACAAAAGGCTTGAGCATGTCTTTGAGCAAATCTTCGTCATCACTCAACACCAAGAATAAGGAACAAAAAGAGGAACGATATGAGGAACTCCAAGTTCCGAAAAAGCTCAAGTTGCAACAAGAACAAGAAGATTTGAAAGAGAAAATCCAAGATAAGGATCCTGAAAAGGCTGAGACACTTGAGAGGTCAATAATTGAATCACCAAAACCTAAGGCAGATCCCCATACACCAAAAAAGGTTCCTCATCATCGGATATCATCCTCGTCTTCCTCCTCAGATGATGGAGGATCACTAAAATCAGAAGACCCTGCTAATGATAGAAATCCTATCAGGAAGAAAAGAACGTTGTTTCGAAAAGTTGGTGATCTCATAAGGAGGAAAAGTTTTCATAAAACCATCCACTGAATAGGCCTTTGTTCTGTATATACATCTTGAAATTGTATAGTTATTTTCAGCTTTTGAAGTTTTCACTCTACTACACAATGCTTCATTTTTTTGTATAAGAGAATACAAGAAACTGTGCAGCCTAACAAATATGAGTTTAAGTTATTCCCATTAATAGTGTAAGTTGTTCGGACTCTTCGAAAATGTTGCCATACTCGTGTCAGATCCTCCAAAAATGCACTACCTTTGAAGAATTTGACACACACTTGATGACAATTTTGAATGGTCGAGTAACATAGATCAGGTAAGTAAGGGTAACATAGTTGCCTAAAATATAAAATACTGTAATAATTTGCTATACACAATCAAATTGTATTGATAGTGTAAAATATTTTACTTGGTTCAGTTTGTCAGCTGAATCCTCCTACTCACCAGTTTGCCAAATGAACACTTAAACTTGACGAAACATAATATTTTAAACCCTTTTCTCACTTGATTAGTGAAAGTGTAGTACACGCAACTACACATGGAACTTTTTAGTGACACATCATAATTTTTCAAAATATTTAATGATACATCAGAAAATAATTATTAAAAAGGATAAATAATATTTTTAAAAAGGTGCAGTTCCTCCTTTCCCCAATTTCCCACTTCATCATCTACTCCATTTCCACTCTTTATCCACAAAAAAATCGCATTCTACTCCTACCTTTTCCATTGTTTTCAAACCTAAAAAAAAAAATCAAACACAAAAATTCATTAGCCATTAGGTTTACTTGAAGATCTGTTCCATTTATTTTGAATCAATAAATTCAAATATCAAAGAAATTTCAAATTAAAAAAAGTTTGTTTGTGAATAATCCAAGAAATATAATAGATCTTGAAAATTTTATATAAGAACATAAAAATGAAGAATGGATTAATCAGATGTATATTTTTAAGTAACTTTTGTTTATAAAAAAATTCATGGTAATGGCGACAGTGATGGAAGGGGTTGATCGAAGAAGACGATGAATAGAATGAGGCGGGTACTAAAAAAAAANTAATTAATTCAATTACAAGACTAATTAACTCAAAATTATAACTATAACTTAAAGTAAATTAATAAAATATTTAACTAAAATGTAAAATCTTTTGTGATGATTTTCAAATATTTATAAAATAACGTGATTGCAAAATATACATATTTATTAAAAAAAATGATAAAATTACTTTAAACCTAGCTTGAAAGTATTTTGAATTTCATAAAACTCATTAATTCAAAATTATAACCATCCCTAATATTTAAAATATAAAATCTTTTTTTTTTTAAACGATTTTCGAATAATCATAAAATATACTAATTATATACATAATTATGTAAAACATATATATTATTTAAAACTTATAAAATAATACAACTATTTAAAATAACTTGCAACTATATTATAATTTTTTTTTTTTTTTTGAAATTCTATAAAACTAATTTTTTTTAAATTGCTTGAAATTGAAGAAGCTCGATGATTAATCTATAATGTGGAGGTCCAAAATTGGGTGTCAACAAGTACTCAACTGAAGAAGAAGAAAAGAGAAAGGGTGTGCTGGGGGACGGAAGACGAAGAAAAAAAGGGTGGGTAAGGCTGAAGAAGAAGAGATTATTTTTGTTTTTTTTTAAATAAATAAATATTACTACTATTATTTTTTAATATTTTAAAAAGGGAAAAATGATAAATATACCCCCAAACTAACGTAAATTATATCTAAATACCCTTCGTTATACTTTTAGAACACTAATGACCTTATCGTCCAAATTTTGGGTTGTATATACCCTTTGATTTAACGGAGAGGCACGTGTCATAATCTTAATGGTCTATACAAAATTTATTCTTCATTGTTCCATCAACCAACTGCAACTAATTACCACCCCCACGCCGAAACTTCAAGACACTGTCGCAACTCATCTTTTTCGACAAAGCTCCACAAACCAAATCACTTCTAATTGCTACTAAACTCATCCTCCTTCGCTCCACACACCAAATCACTTCTAATTGCTAATTAACTCAGCCTCCCTCGCTCTGGCGAAATTAGCGATGCAGCAACCTTTCGGCCACCATAAAACTTGACCATCTTGAACCCGTCTCTCCTTCATCGATGTCCCAGTAACACCGACAAACATAACCAACAAACTTCAAATGGATTTGTAATCACAAAAGTTTTTTTATTCAAATTTATAAACAATTGGGTGTTGTCAATTTTTAGTAACTGGTGATGATTTAGTAATCAAAACCTCTCACTAAAACCTCACGAGTTCAAAATAAATCGATAAGTCTCTTTGTCATTTCTCCCATCTTCCCCCTATCCTTCTCAAAATCAAACATACAATTATTGTCTCACTTTTGTGCTACCTTCATCAGGTTTATCGATTACACAAGAAAAGAACATATATACTTAGGGATTTCTCGGTTATAATATGGGTGTGGGTCATTTTGTTTGTGGAGCTTCCGCCAGAGAAGAATGGTGTAGTGGAGTTTTTATGTTGATTTATTTCTTGGGGGTGTTTGGATGGTGGAACAATGAAGAAAGGGAAAATGGGTTTATTTGGGTATGAGTCTTTTTTTTTTTGGGTTATACTTATCTGGGTGGGACTTTTAAATTATGGATAAAAGATTAATAAATTTTGGATAGGTTGTTAAGATTATGACACGTGTCTCCCCGTTAGTTCAAAGGATATATACAACCCAACATTTGGACAGTAAGGGCATTGGTGTCCTAAAAGTATAACAAAGGGTATTTAAATACCATGTACGATAATTCGGAGATATATTTGTCCTTTTTCCCTTTTAAAAATAAAACTATTGTAGTCCCTTGCTGCAAAATGTGTGTAATCACGCAATTATCCAACTCATTCATTTTTATGTCACATAAGTTTGGTCAATAGTCAAAGGGGTTCAAAAAATAGAGTTTTATCGAGTTTAAGTAATCATTTGGCAAAATAATGAGTAAAAGGGTCCAACTGACAAACGCAACCAAGTACATGGGTCTCCTAGGTCATTCTGCCTATTCTTTATACTATTAGTATGTATGACTTAAAAGTTTAAATCCTTTTGATAACTATCATGGCCACAAAAAATATTTTAACAACAAGCTATGACGGAGTCAACAAAATTGTACGTACACTCTATCCTCTTCGTACCCCCACAAACCTGAAAACTAGATGTATCTATCAAGCATAACAAGAATTAATATAAAAAATTATTTACTAATAATAATAAAATGACCAAAATTGCTTCAACTCCAAATTCAAAATTAGAAAGGCCTAATAATTTTCAATGAAGTAATATTCTCTACACATACCAGAAATGTGACCATGAAAAATTTCTATTCATCTAGAGATTTCGATCTGTTGGTGGCGAGAGAGCAGATCCGAGGCTGAGGTCGAGGTTGGATCTCAGTTCACTGCCTTGAAATAGGTCAGAAAATTTATCTCTGTTGTTAATTTCAAATTTTTTAGAATAAAAAAAGTGATTTTTCGAGATAATAACTATATCCGATAAATCAACATTATGAATCTTTGAATTCAAGCAGTCATTCGATGCTAATAGATTCTGTTAGAAACCATGCTTGAAGGACTCTCTTGTTTGTGCCTAAAATTAGGGTTTGTGCTGCTAATTTAAATTAACTGGACTTGTATTGATGATTTAGGCCGAGTTTTGGATATGTCTATCGTATCAACGATATATAAAAATGAATTTTGTCCAACACTATTAAGCAGGATAGAGTTTAGCTTAACTTGCAGTTCATGACGCAATGAAACATCAAATGAAATTGAGGATTTGTCATTAATATCTTTTGGCCATAACATAGAGTTCATCAGAGCTATGTCTTGAGTTTGGATTCATAACAAAAAACGTGACAATAGTATCACTTATCTACTGTATATGTTAGAATGACTCTATGAAAAAGTCATGAGCCAAAACATATTGTATACATCACACTATTAATATCGAACTTTGCTCAGGAAACAGAATGGGACTTCTCAGCATTATTCAAAAGATGAAGCAAAAAGAAAAGGAAATGTGGATCCTTATGGTGTAAGTCCACAAGCTAATTCTGTTTACATGTGGAAATTTTGTATACATAGCATATTGATTAATTCTATTTATTCTATAGGGGTCTTGACAACTCTGGTAAGACAACAATAGTTTTAAAAATAAACGGGGAAGACACGAGTGTCATTAGTCCAACTCTTGGCTTCAACATCAAAATCATCGCGTATGAGAAGTATGGTTTCTCTGTTTTTGTTTCTCAGATTACATGCTGCTGTCCTGTTTCAATAATATGTTCGTTCTTGTTTATTGTTCTTATTACTCAATTAACTCTAACCTGCATATCCAAGATGTATTTTGTCAGGCAATGTTCATGTGGTTGGATGAATATTTAGATTATTTTATTTCATACGATCAAAATTGAGTCATTTAAAGATATTTTTACCTTTTGAATCGTCTTCTAAGCCTTGGTTTAGCCTATCAATGAATCGATTATGTTTTAATGCTAAATAAGTTGGGATCAGCGAGAGATGAATCCTTTGTGTATCTTTGTTAGCCTGTTTTTACTGTGTCATCAACCTACCACACCCTTCTTTCTTCAGGTATACGCTCAATATATGGGATGTCGGGGGGGGGGGGGGGGGGGNGGGGGGGGGTAGAAAACAATACGATCTTATTGGAGAAACTACTTTGAGCAAACCGATTGTGGATAGTTCTGATTTGAGAAGGCTAGATGATTGCAGATACGAGCTACATAATCTTCAGAAGGAGGAAGTATATATATAAAATCATATTGCTTCTCTTTTCTATTGCTGAACTTCATGTGTGACCGTTATGTTAATAAGTTTTGGATAAAATAATAATCCTTATTGTTGGCTTATTGCTTTTGCTGAATAATGTGTGCATTGCAGACTTCAAAAACTCTTTCTTTCTGTGTCTCTAATAAATAGCCTATGTGTCCAAAAAAAAAATGTGTGATGCCTCTATTCACCTTTTCAGTAGATGAGATGATTTTTACTTCACAATTCCTTTCTCTTTGGCAGAGGCTATCATGAGCATCATTATTGATTTTTGCAAATAAGTAGGACATACAAGGCGCTCTTTCTCCAGATGAAATTGCCAAAGTAAGGATGCTCCTTATTATACCTTAAAACTGTGTTGAATGTACATTTAAGTGAACTTACACTGGGAAATAGTAAGGATAATCACAAGTTGTTGTACTCATTCTGTAGCCAAGTATGTTTGCATATTTCGTAGTAGTTGTCATATTACTCTGCTTGTGTATGGCCAATTATTCACACAGGGAAAATAATTTCTTTTTTTCTGATTCTTAGGTGCTTAATCTGGAGGCAATGGACAATAGCCGGCACTGGAGAATCGTGGGATGTAGTGCATACACAGGAGAAGGCCTACTTGAAGGATTTGATTGGCTGGTACAAGACGTTACATCACGAATCTATATGCTTGATTAATTACAAGTTTTGCATTTACCATTTCGAATATATTTTTCGGAGCAATGTACTTGCTAGTTGCTGCTCATCTGTGGACTGACCATATGTGAGGCAAATTATTTTCCCAATATGATGCAAAGAGTATGTTATCCACTCCCTGAGCCAATATACATAATACTTGCATTTAGATATCAATACAACTGCATAAATTCGTTCAGTTCAAATTGAATTGTTAACTCGGAACATTGAAATAATCGATTAGAAGAAGACTTAGCCAAAGGCTTTCGCTTGTAACCTATGCATGAATTGTGGTAAGGAGTAATATGTTTCACTAAATAAACAACTCGTGTTCAACTGATAGGAGGTTTGGGTAGACAACTCCAGTAAAAGCTTCAGAAGACGTACGTGTTACACAAGAAAATCATACAATCTAGAATAATTCAACATAACTGATCACAATAGAGAAGGTCATTCTCTAGTGCTTCATTCTTCAACCAAAAAAAAGTAAGTTTCTAAACACACGCAGGCTCGATTGAGCTTTCATATATTGCATATAATAACATTCCGTCACATTCTATTCCCCTACCATCCTTCACTACAATGATAAAAAATTATGAACTAAACTCCATCTTATGTACAATAATATGAATAGCAGTTGTACTTAATCATAAACTCGGCTTCATCTGATAGCATTTACAGATGACTCTGAGTAGACTTTGTACATCACATGATAAAGCCAATGTGTTTAGTAAACAGTGCAACAACCACACTATTGACGGATTGATTCCAAGATTTGACACATAACGCATACGTAAAGATAATAAACAGATTATCAATATTCCTTCTGAAATGGTGAAAACAAAAGGCATACATATGGCAGTTAGAAAACCTTTTTGCTCTTAATTCCTACTTCTATATTTCATCATTTCCCAATTCGGCACAGATTCATGCAGTAACTACTCAAACAATTAGATTGTACTATATCAACTTCACAATATTCAACTTCAGAGAGCAATGCGTTTATATCAAAAACTGGATGCGAAAGACAGATACTAAACCTAATTTACCTAATCAACGTGTTGCATTCAATCCCAGTAGCATGTTCTGTTTGGGCAAGTAACACACATTGTGAGTCTTATCTAAGGTCGAAGCAATCTCCCTCGAAGCCTCGATCCTCCTAAGCTCAATCAAACCCATACCAGCAGCTGCAGTTGCATCAGAAATCAACTTAGCGGACTCACTTTCTCCTTCAGCCCTAATAATTGCAGCCCTCCGCTCTTGCTCAGCCTTCATCACAACAAACTTTGACCACTCTGCCTCCTGCTGGGCAACCTGCTTCTTTTCCACAGCCTTAGAGAATTTAGCACCATATGATAAATATGTTATCGCCACATCATTAAGCTCAATGTCGAAATCCTTTGCACGATGAATCAAACTCTCACAAACTAATGCAGACACATGTGGACGCTCAGTAAGAAGCTGATCCGCGTTGAATTATGCCACGACAGATTTGAGAACTTCATTGCCGATGGAAGGAAGGACCTTCTCATCATACTGTAATAGTAAAATGAAAACATTAATCATATATACACTAGCATACAAAATACAAAAAGTTATATATTAGATACAAAACCTTTATATGCAATAGTAACATACATTATACAGTGTTTATAAACAAATTATGTGAATTCAGTACCTCGAGACCCAGGGTTTTAAAAATCTTTGGAAGACGCAAAACTTCTAGGCGAGAGAGAACACGAAGGGTAAGATGGACTATTTGGAGATCTTTTGTATCGGAGAAAGAGGAGAACGTGTGAGGTTTTGTGCGGATATCGAAGATGAAGGGTTTTCGAACCCATGGGACTAAGAAATGAGTTCCTTCACCAACAACATCATCAATGATTCCTTTGAAGAGGTCGAAAAGTACGGCTCGTTGGCCGTCGTCGACAATGTACAAGGAGGAGCTGAGAGTTGCTGCTCCGACGCCGATCCTAGCTGCGCCTATTGCAAGATATTTGAGAAACGATAACGCTGCTTGATTGCTACCCATTTTTACAGAGAGTTAGGGTTTTGGTAAATGAATTGGAGGAGAAGAAGGGGTTTATGACGGAAGAAATATGGAGTGTTCTTCAAGAAAAACCCAAAACCTCGAAACGGGTAAGCGGATTAATACGGGTCGGGTTAGTCGTAGGCCCAACCCATTTACATAGGGCCTCAAAAAGGAAAACGTAGGCCTTGGGATTATTTTAGGGCATTTTATAGAAATCACATACATTTTGGGCTAATTACATTATATCTCGAAAGTTTCTTCAATTACAAAAGTTTAGAATATTTTAATTGCTCTTGAATACATTTCTTGATTATTCGATACATTACTTAATGAGAAAGATGTATATGAGAGGGGATAGAGATGTATTAGAGAAAGGATATGGATGTATCCTAAAGGGGATACAGATGTATTCGAGAGAGAATTTTTCTAATTTTTTAAAATGGTATGGAATATTAAAGATTATGATATCTTAAATTGTGTATTTATGTGATTTTTCCATTATTTTCAGTGGAACATATAAAAATCTCAGTATTTTAAAGTTAATTATTTAGATATATGTTAAGTTTGTAATATTATTGTTTTATTTTAAAATTTAATTAGACTGATTTTAAGAGTCGCCACTTAATTTTAAAGTAAAATTAAGAAAACTGTTGTTTTCAAAAGACTAAAACAGAAATCTAATAAAACTTATAAGGGGTTCAGGGTTCTTAATAGTGTTCTAGGTAGGGTTTTAAAAGCATCTAGAACACCCGCTAATGCGGTTATCCGGCAATTAATCATTTGACTAAAAATTAACTTAATTTGAATCAAACAATTTTTATAGTTAGAACCTTTTTAAAAGGGAAAAAGGGGGAAAATACGGGAATATTATCTAAGTGAGATAGTTTGCAAAATTTATTCTTTAAGTCTTATTAAACGATGACTGATTTAGTTAAATTGTTAAATCAAAATGGGAGTCTTTCGGAGATTTGAATTTTTTGACCTTAAGATTAGCGACAAATATTAACAAACACACAAACACAATAAAATAAAGAGGGAAAGGGACTTGGGCCTAAGTATGATTTTTTTTGTCCGTCTGGACCAGTATTTGGGTCTGATTTATACCTTTTGGGCCTTCGACCCAATACTTGATATCTATCCTAGAAATCTCAATTTTATTGGGCCTTAGGCCCAATTCCACCTGTCCTAGAGTCTAACGAGATAATAGACAAGTGGGCTTAGGCCCAAAAGTAACAAAATACAACTTTTAAAATAAAGAGTGGGCTTTGGCCCAATCTTTTCAATTCTCCAATATGCTGCATATTTTTCAACTCTAGGACCTGTTCGTCGATTTTTGTAGCTGGCCGACTCGAAAAGAGGGGAAATTGAGCCTTTATGGCTCTCTCGAAATGCAAGAAAAAAAATATGGGAGTTCATGATGAACTCAGACCGATTTACATGCAACAAAACAAAACGATAAGGATTAGTGTTCGAAAATAAATCGCAAGTCATAGCAGCCTTTAAATCACTGTACAACAAATAACTTGAGGGAACTCAAAACGACATAGGAATGCAAAATCCAAAGACATCAAGAATAAAAGCATATTAATGACCCAATAATGACTACTTAAGCTATTGCTCAACGCCACAAAATATAATCCAAGGTGAGCAAATAATATTCAACCTACTTAATGAACAAATGTGCTAATAGCTGATGCTAGCAAACAAAGCTGAATATTCGTATAAAAGTCATGTCATATGAAACACCATATTTGATCACTTGAAACAAGACCCCTATTCTAACTGACCATACTACAATAGGAAGAATATCATCACTTTGTGAAACACAAGGCTCAATTTTAGCTCCAGAAACAAAGATTCATAAAAGTATAAAAAATGATAAGAAAACTCTTAAAAAGATTATCATATTTCATAAAAAAAAAAAATGGACAGACAACATAAGAGCTCCAGATTAGTTAAATATGAGATTCTGCCTTCATTTTTTTAAAATTTTTTCGAAAGGAAATAAACATTACAACAGCAAGAGAAGGAAAATTATATACTAGAAGACTGTGAACACCAAAACATGAGTAATCAATGACATTCAAGAAAGTGAATACGATATAAAGAATGACGAAATAGCCTCAAAATAAACACTAAGAAACAGTGAAGCCATACATGAGACGAACAGCAGCATCATGGACATGCTAGCGATTTTCACTGGAACAAAAAAAAGGCCTTTTTTAAATGCTAGTTGACTCAAGATTCACGCGAACAACAACACTTAGTAATAACAACTTAAATGATAGTACACTTTGACAGTATAGGCGAAATAATGTGAACTTAATAACACTCTAATAATGAATTCAAGAAAAAGAACACCAAAATGCGCTCAAACACTAAATACAAATTAGCAGCAACTCAATACGATGTTATGACTAACCCATGAAATATATACCTTATGTCAAAACAATACCAATCCAACGACAACAACCAACATAATAGTGACTTTCCAACATTAACAAACAAAATAGAGAAATAGATGAAGAGAGAAGCCATCGGAGGAAACGTTACCTTTTCCGGCAGCGAACATGGATAGGGCGAGCTTGAAGGACAACAACGAGTTCCACCGCACAATTGTGAGCGAAAACAACAAGCGAAACGACCAGATCGTAACTCGAACTCGAGCTAACTTAGAAGAACGACGATGATCAAACTAAAAAAAAAGAGATTGTGATTGGAACTAACTCTTTTTTTCCCCATTTTTTTTTCCAAATATGTTTTATGTGTATTTTTGTAACTGATTGCTTAACCTATTCTCTATGCCTTAGTCAAAAATTTCCAACTCTTTTTCCAACCTTTTTCCTTGCCTTAGTAGAGAATTTCCAACTAAAAATCTCCCTCTTCTTTTCACAAATGAACAGAAAATGTTTATATAAGGGGAAATTAGGGTAGATTTTTTTGGGGGAGAAACAAATGAAATCTGGATAAGAAAGGGTCCATTCCCAATTCAAACTTCAAAATTCTTTCATACTTATGGGGATGCAACATTTCCCTGTGAGTTTGACCCATTCCGAAAGAGGAAAGGGCGAATCGACGCTTGGGATCGACTCCCTTGTACCCACTGCTCGACGTGGCATCATCCCACAACCACAAGGACGAAAATGTGTGACTTGTTGCTGTTACAGTCGTGCTGCGGGAGAGGGAAAAGGAAGAAAACGACAAGGAATTTGTAGCGCTACTCTGTTAGTGAACGTTGGAGCTGAAATTGATTCACTCGCTGAAGTGGTTCACACGTGAGAAATCGTTGGGGCCGCTGCTGTTGCGATTTTGGGCTGTTGCTGCTAGGTTTCGCGTTTTGGTCTTTACTGGAGGAAGAAGAAGAACGAAGAACATAGGGGTATGGTCGATTTGGTGTTGGATTATTTGCAGGATATTTGGTTGAATGAGTATTATTGTATTGTTGTGTGTATGGGTGGGCTGAGAGTGTTGTTGGAGTGTATAAGTATTGTATTGGCCTGGGAGTGTTGGGTTTGGGTCGGCTGAAAGAGGTAAAAAAAAAAAGAGGGGCCCAAAATAATCGATTAAAATGGATTGAGTGAATTGGCTAGATTTGGCTAAGGTATGCAATAGAGAATTAATTAACAATTTAGTCAAATTGGGTTAATTAGTAAATTTGACAAGTAATTAAATAAGACGAATTAATATAATTAACTAACGAGCTTCTTAATCTTAACAAAATAAACTAATTAACTTAATTATAAACTAGTAATTTAAAATTATAACCACAACCTAAGTTAGTAAATTAATAAAACAAGCTTCCAAAATAATTAAGCTAATAATTAAGCCAAATAACTCTAAATTACGAATACACTTTAAACCCAATCAATTCAACTGAAGATTTAATTGAAATGAAATCTTTTTGAGACGATTTTCGAATATCTAAGAAACACTAATTACATATATAATTATAAAATACTATAAAAATCGACTAAAATTACTTAAAGTGACCTCAAAAAAAATATTTAAATTTTTATAAAGTAATTATTCTAAATCGTTTGAAATCTAAGAAACTTGAAAATTAATTATTATCAGGGAGGGCCAAAATTGGGTGTCAATAATTACGAATCTTATCAAATTTTGGTGAGTCCAGATACATGTATCTCGAGATACATGAGATCAAAATTAGATATAATTTGTTGTAGATATATTATATCCAAGTGGTTTCAATATATTTGGGATATATAGATAAATCTCGCTCGCCTCCCTCCCATCTCACTCGCAACTCTTTTATCTCGCTTGCGTAGTGTGATTCATATGTATCTGAGATATATTGGTAAATCTCGCTCGCCTCCCTTTTGTTCTCGTTCGCCTCTCTCTATTTCAACGTACCTTGTAGTAAGAAATACGTGACTTGAATTTTGGTATGAAATTATTAATTAGTGAGACAAAATGTGATTATTTAAAACTATAGGGAGAATTAGTAAATATGATAGGCATGTTTGTGTAGTTAGTTAGTTTATAGTTATTTTAATGGGTAGATGTAACACCCCGGAAATTTTTTGAGCTAAGACTTGAACCATCCTTCCTAGTAAGTAAGTTTTTACCAAAAAAATTTAAAATTTTCTAAGCGTTAAGGTCACTAGATGTAGCACCTTCTGTTCCAAAAAGAACTAGAGAGAATTCATTCAAGTCATTCCTAGGTTTCTTTAAGTTTTGGGTCAACTTCAAGCGATCATAACCTTCAGTACATGATGAGTTAGGTGACCCATAAGATATCAAATGAAAAGTCTTTGAATTATCTTTCCAATGTCATTGAGTTTGCTAAATTTCAAGCTCGTATGAGGGAGATATGTCCGTTTGAAGTCGGGCTGTCCAAATAAGGAAAGTTACCCGAAAATAGTTAGGGGTATTTTGATCTTTTCCTTACCCAATCAGATATAATTCATTTTAGTAAGGTTTTTTTGGGGTCTAATCTGATTAGGTTTAGTTTTATAATCCTAATATGCACCTAGGGTTTTAGTTGAGAGTTCAAGAAGAGAAAATAAGAGAAAAAAGGAGAAAAGAAGAAAGGATCAAAGCGCGCTTTAAGGTTCTTGAGTTTTGTTGCGGATTTTCGCCGTGGGTTTGATCCCTAAGAGGTATGTAAGCTTCCAAGTGTTGGGTTTGTTCACCCACACGCCAATCGTATTAATTTCAGCGTTAAATTCGTTCTAGAAAGTTGAAGGTTTGATGTTCTTGGATTGTGTTCTTGAAATTGGCCTTCGTTCTTGAGTTTAGATGATATTGATGAGTTCCTAAGAAAATCGTGTCGATTTTAGAGTTGTGTTTAATTAGATTCTTGTGTACATGTATTGGGTATCTCAATTTAGAGAAAAAGTGAAAAAAAAGAATCAAATTTAGGCGAATTGGGGTTAGAAAATGAGGAAGAAAAAGTCAGACAGAAAACAGGTACCAGGTCTGCGTCGCAGACCTATTCCTTTAGAGTGAACTTTCTCTCTCCGCTATGCGGAGAGAACGCGGACTCCACTATTTCAAAAATTAGTTCAACCAAACATTTTAATGCATCTCCGCGTCGCAGACTTGCTCCCAGACAATGTTTTTTTTATCGTTTCTCATGATTAACTATCTAAAAACACTCTTAATTATCACGATATCTTTCCTATCACAAATCATAACCTTGAATTCATAATTCAATTTCAAGGTAGAGTTAAGAGTCAAGTCTTGAGAGTTCTTTCGAGTATTTTGAGAAAGTCCCTTTGAATCTTTTGAGGAGTCTTTTATAAATTCTAATAATTTGTTTCAAGACTCAAGTAAGTGAGCATGAGAATAAGGAGAATGTATTCATGAGTTTACACTATCATGAGATCATTCATATCATGAACCATAACTCTTGAATTCATAATTCAAATTCAAGAGAGAGAGAGTTAAGAGTAGAGTTCAAGAAAGTCTTTGAGTTCAATTGTGAATCCACTATTGATTTGAGCTAAGTTTTGAGGAAGTAAGTATGAGACTGAGAAGAGTCGTATACACGAGTTCCATATTGTTATGTAGACCCTCGAGTCGCGTCGTTCATGCCCATAATTCCGTATGAACTTCATAAATTGAGCATCTTTGAGAGAGTAGTATCTTCAAGTTCTAAGTCTTGAGTATTGAGTTCCTAACCCTTTTGTGATTATATTCCTAATCATGGGCTATTACATGTGACCCATGAAGTCCTTGAGTTGAGTTGTTCATGCCCATAATTCCGCATGAACCCGATGAGTTGAACATTCTTGAGATGAGTAGTATCACGAAGTCCTTGAGTTGAGTTGTTCATGCCTATAATTCTGCATGAACCCTCTGAGTTGGGTATTCATGAAATGAGTAGTATCATTGAAGTTCTTGAGTTCCAAGTATTGAGTTTTATATATAGTTATTGAAAATCTTAAATTGAGTCGTTCACGTCCATAATTCGACATGAACCTTATTTTGAGAAGTCTTTTTACAAATTTTTCTAAACTTGTTTCAAGACTTGAGCACTTGAGTTGAGAAAGAGTAGAGTTGAGTTCATTTTCTTTAAAATGATATATGGGAACTAAGTATTTCCAAGAGTAAATGTTTTCACATTTAAAAAAGGAGGAAACTGAGATTTTCAAAAGAGTTTTGAGCTGTTTTAGTACCATATTTTTTAAGAGAAAGATTTTTGAGTAATAATCTCAAAACACAGAAAGAGTTATATTTTTAAACATATGAGCTAGTTACATTTTGGGAGTAGTATTGAGCACCGATATGGGGACGAGTTTGAGTTCAAATAATTCAAAGTCTCCATAAATCGTGTAGCAAACATGGGTAGAAAATGGTCATACTTTTTAGATGATTCCTTAATACTTTTTAGCATAAACTAGTGGATCCACATAGTTGAGAGGTTCTATACCCCGACAAAGTATAGGACAATTCTGGCAGCGTGGGCGAGACACTGTATCATCACATAGCTCATAGTGATGGTTGTCGGTTAGAGAAACTCCCACAGAGTTATATTATATTTATATATACTAATTGAGTTGTTATTGTATTCTTCAATACATTGAGTTGCTATCTACTATTTTAAAAGCTTTTCATATATTGCATATTTTATTGTTGCTTTATCCAGAGTTGAGTATCTAGAGATGAGTATCCAAAGTTAAGTATTTTGAGTTGAGTATCTAATCTTTGAGTTGAGTTTCTTATCCTTGAGTTGAGTTTAGTTGAGTGAGTTGAGAAGAGGTAAGTATGTTTCCTTTTTATCAAGTTCAAGCTTATGTTTATGCTTTAGAATTTCCCTTACATGCTCGTACATTCCATGTACTGAACCATTTGGCCTGCATCGTTTCATGATGCAGATATAGGTACTCAAGATCATCAATAGGTATTTTGTTGATACCACATGCAGTTCGAGTTAGCTATGGTGATCCTCCTTGCTTCCGGAGGGTTCCACTTGTACTTTCAATTATAGCAGTTGTTAGGATGTCGTAGGTCTTGTCCCGACTTTCATCTTTGTCAGTTAGAGGCTTCATAGATAGACAATAGAGTTCCAGAAGTCTGTTCATTTATTTTGTTAAATATTTTAAAGACTTAAGCTGCCTATTTCTGGAGAGTTGAATATACTATTTTATTCAGAGTTAATCTTTTTGAGTTAAAGTATCTTGTAATTGAGTTCAATGAATTTTATTCAATTTTAAGCTTTGTATGCTTGAATTAGTTTTCCGCTTGTAGTTTGCCAGGATGAGGATTCGCTTGGGGACCAACAATGGTTCTCGAGTGCCGGCCACGTCCAGGGTGTAGGCTCGGGTCATGGCAGTAGATTTCATAAATATTACAATAAAGTAGTTTAATTTACATTAAATAAAATCATCTTTTCATTTATATATATAAAAAATAGTTTAAAAATTAGCGATATAATGTGGGAGACTTGAGAGGGAATCCAGCTTCCATCTACTAATCAAGCATGGCCGCATGAGATTGTCACATGACATTTACCTATAGTGCGATGGTTTACCACAAAGATCATTTTTGTTCAATCTCAATCAACTTAAATCTCCTCTGAATAATTTTAAAATTTAGATATAAATTTCTCTAACTATTTCGAGTCTTTAAATATATATTATTCAAAAAAAAGTGTAAATTGTACTTCCCTTGCAATTGAAAAGATGATAATGGACCTATTTTGAGAAAGAATTTGTGACCAAAGGGTTATTTTGCTTAATTATCCTATTATTTTTCGAAATGGGCCTTTGCCCACATTTCAAACCCAATCATCTAAAACCCAGCCTAAACCTTCTACAATTCAGTTTCTGTTAACTCCCTTCACTCTTTTTTTCCCTTTGCCACCATCTCAGATTCTCAGTTCTGAGAGGGATTTTTCAGTATTCGAATTTGCAGCAGCGAGGGGAAAAATGGGTGGCAGAGGAAGGTCAAGAACTCAGAGAAAGCACTTCGCTCAAAGCAGAGAAAACAACTGGAAATACAGCAAAAATGATCCCGAGCAGCAACAAAATGGTACCGCTGATAATAATAACAATAGAGAAAACAGTAATCCCAGTTGGAAACCCTTTGTCACCCAAAATATTGCCTTTGAAGAATATTATAAGGTACTCCCTTATTTGTGAATTTTAGATGTTAATTTATGTGACACTTTATGCCTCTCCAGATTCAAACTATGTGAACTTGATCAATATTGACATAAGAAGAGTTGCATGTCTTGTAGTACTTGATGTATAGTTTTGGATATCTGAGTTTTAGTTTTAAGATATTGAGTTGATCGTATACAATTTAGCTTCGAAGATTAGTTAAATTTATTGTTGATAAGCGAAAGGTGTCACATAAATTGGGGATAGAGAGAGTGTTGAAGTATGATGGAAACTTAAGCTCGATAGAATATTAGGAAAGCAACATATTAAGGTTGGATGTTTGAATAATTTAATGTATTTGAATTCTGGGGAGTTGTGAAATTTGTGTAGAAATGGATTGGTTTTAAAATCTTTTGAGACAACCAAAATGGAAATATTGCTGTATAAGTAAGTGTGATATGGTATAAATTGAGATGGAGTAAGTTTTCTTTTTTTATTTGTTTTTCATATACATGCAATGAGTATATACAAATTTATGGACTTGGGTGATAGTATGTGCATGACTGTATAGGAGCAAGGGATTGTGCCACCAGAAGAATGGAATACTTTTATGGACTGTCTTCGAAGTGAATTGCCTGCTGCTTTCAGGATCAATTCAAGGTCTGTGTCTTTTCATTATCATTTGATAACCTTTCTGTTTATTGTACATGTTTTATTTCTTTCCTTGATTTGCATTACCTGAGCTTGGGGTCTTTCGGAAACAACTTCTCTACCTTCGTAAGGTAGGAGTATGGTCTGCGTGACCCTACCCTCCCAAGACCCCATCTTGTGTGACTACACTAGATATATTGTTGTTGTTACTAACCTTTCTGTTTATTAGATAGACAAACAATTATATAACCTAGTGAAGATGTTCCACATCATATAAATCTTATTTCTGCATTGAGAAGTGTGATCTGAAAAGGACAATGTACATTGCATTTGTCTTCATGTGTTCTCTTTGCTCATGCAGAGCAAACCTTTACTCTTTTATGCTTATTTGGATTTTAGCAAGACTGGACTTTGCATCCTTATATGTGGACACAGGCTAAGTCTGCTATGTGTTAAAAAAGTGTACGAAAATTTGTTGTTTTGAGCAACTGTCTACAATTATAACAGCAACACATCCAGTGTAATCTCATAAGTGGGGTGTGGGGAGGGTAGGATGTACACATACTTTACTCATACCTTTGTGGGGTAGAGAGGTTATTTCCGATATACCTCAGCACAATGATGCATTACCAAAACAGGCTAGAAAAGAAAAAAATAATGGCAACAAAGTGGCAAGTTAAACACAACCAATGAAGCAACAAGTAACAAATAAAAGATGTAGTAAAAGATACTACACAAGTATTAAATAATAATACTACTACTAAGGCGAAGAGAAGACTTGCCCCCTATCTTCCACATAAAGGTGCTACAACACTCGGCTACCTACCAACATTCTACCTTAATCTTCGACCTCCAAATCTTCCTATCGAGGGTCACGTCCTTAGTGATTTGGAGTGTGTCATGTCCTGCTGACACCCAAGTTCTTCTTCAAGCATAGCTCAAGATAGTAATCACCGGGTGGGTGCAAATTCTTTTAGCCGGTGATCTTGAATAATTTGAGCTATGAATTGATCCCGCATTCCATCTTGTTCTCTAAAATGAATTTCTTTTTCAGGTTCGTTTGTGGTTAGAGTTCCTTTGTTATCAACTCTTGAGATGACCAAATTTGAGCTAATTTCTTACGTATTCATCATTGTGTTGTTAATGTTGCAGTAGCCAATGCTACTTGGAAATTCAAGCGAAGTTGGAGAATGATTTTATGAAATCTCTGCAAGAAGAGGTTCATCAGCTGATTATGATTACTTTTTCTTACTGAATTATGAATTTTCTGCACTATGTATGTAGCTTCTAGCTCATAGCCCTGCTATTCAATAATATTTCCAAATCGGGTTTGTGATTCAGGGGACAGATGGGAGTGAGGTTGTGGCAATAAGACCATTACCTTGGTATCCAGAGAATCTTGCCTGGCAGTCAACTTTTTCTCGCAAGCAGTTGAGGAAAAACAAAATACTTGAGAGGTTAGAGATCCAGTTTCTGCTTATGCTGTAACTTTTGAATATTGTGAAATAATTTTTATCTGAAAAAAGATCATACCTAATCTATCGCAGATAATACTCATCCATCCCAATTGATGTGTGATTTTGGACTGTTCATGAAGTTTAAAGAGAGAAAGACTTTTGAAACTTTTGGTCTAAAGCAAGCCAAACATTTTTGTGCTATAAATCATCTCACTTAGAGTACCATGAGAAGTTTAAAGTTTAATTGTTCCTAAATATAGAAAGATGTTTTTCTTTTGGGACAAACTAAAAAAGAAAGTATGCCACATAGAATAGGGACATAGGGAGTAATAAGTATCACTTTTTGGAAAAGACACTTCAAGCTTTCAATCCTTGCTATGAGCCAATAATCTATTTGACCTTTTGAATCCATGAACATCAGTTCAAATGGCTGTTGACACTGGTGCTAAGCTCGAGTCTGAAACAAGTTCAACCTTTTGAGCTTCCTTAGCTCCTTTCTCTCTACTGGTCTCACATAGGACTGAAAAAAAAATCTTTTTTTTCCTTTTTCTCTGTGTAAAGCATCTCTGTAGTGCTGCTGATTTTTTTTCCCAATTGAGTTAATTTATAATTTTCTATTGTATACTTTTTGATAATTTGCATCAGATGATTGTGACATGAATATAATTGTGATCTAAGATATGAGAATAATATCACAAATCATGATCGATCTCCAACATTCCACTTGTTGGGCATTTTTGATCTAGATATGAATGAAAATGTGATCCCCAACTTCAAGGGAACTGATAAACTTAAAGCTACATATTCTTTGCATCTTATTCCACTTATCATCAAATGTTTTAGATTTAACTGGGTTTGCAACTTCTAGAATAGTTGATTGTTTCTTGCCAAACTTCTAAGATATGATGCAAATAATATTTGGGCATGTGTGATGGTGTTTCCATGAGTTGTTCAAAAACTAGAGAAGGCTTCTGATTTTCGCTTGATGGTTTTAACGAAGTATTTGGAAATGAAATCTTGCTTATCAATTATCTTTTGAAAAGAAAGTCTTGTTCATCAATCAAACATTTGAGTGTCTTTTGTTATAGGAAGAGGAAGAAGGTTTTCCATATGGTAGTGTACCAAAAGAAATCCTTAGTATGTACTAGAGAGGAAAAAGTTCATCTCAAATACATAAATTCCCTAAAGGATATGTTTGAAGGAGATGTCAAAAAACCCTTCGGGGTGGCCCAGTGGTTTGGGCTTGGGACTTCCAGGTTGGAGGTCTCAAGTTCGAAACCCCTTGCCCGCGAAAGCAAGGGGTTTGCCTTCTAGGTCAAGCTCGTTGCACCGGGCTTGCCTAGTGCGGGTTACCTCTCCTATGTGGTTTGCGAGCTATTGCATAGGGGCGGGGGGTTTACCCTGTTGCGCACCCAAAGGGTAGCAATTGCGGGTTTCCCTTGTCATCCAAAAAAAAGAAAAGGAGATGTCAAAATGTAAGAACAATGGAAGAAAATGCAGAGTTTTCCATAACCATGGTTTCTCCTATTTTATGAATGAGTTAGCCAACAGTCTACGAGATTGAGTTCCAGAGTATATGTTATTTGCGGGCCTATGATGGTGTTGATATAACTAGTGGGAGGTTAACTAAAGCTTGATTTGTGGCGAAACACTCGAAACTGAGAGTTTTTAGGATAGGTGCAAGGATGATAGGATATACGCACAATAAGTGTAGCCAATACAAGAAAAGTAAAGTTTGAGGCAAGATAGACTGAACTGCAGTAACTAAATGTTGACACTTATATAGGCTCAATCTTTCTAGAGAATGTCTTGATAGTGCAATAGGAGGATATTTTACAAAGTGAAGGTAAGTTCTATAAAATGTGTGAGACTAACAATGCTATGTGGCAGCATATGTTGGGATATATTGTCGACATTTTTGTAAGGCGGGTGTCGTAAAATTGCATAAGATAGATATGTCGTTATACCAGGTTAGACGAAATTAGAAATGAGAATGTGGCCTGCAATGGTTTAGTTGTGTTCTACAAAGCTCCTAAATGCACCTGTGTCTAGATTCACATCATGACGGTTTTAGGTATTATTACGGGATGAGGTAGACCTTAAACCATATGGAAAGAAGTTCTCTTAAAAAGACATATAATTTCTTGGAATCCATGCAAATTCGGCTGGTATATAACACAACAGAAGCAAAATATCCTTATAGGCGGTATCAGTTAGTTGGTTTAAGGTTAACCGCTATTGGTATTACTTACATCTGGTCCTTTGATAAGAAGTCTCTTAAGTTTTATTGGAGATTGCTACCTTTTACTTATAAAGAAAAGGTCTGCTAGAGCTTGCATGATAAAATAAGTGTGAGAGTTAGAGATAATCTCTAGCTTCAGAGAGTCCTTAATTTGTTCTTAAAGAGAGATTGTTCAATGGTGGAAAGAACGGATCTGATGGAGCAGAAATAGATATAGAGGATTCATATAGCCCTGTGTGAACATCCCTAGGATTGATGTAGTTGTCGTATAATTATGTTCAAATGAAGAAAATGCACATCTCACATGAAAATTGTACATCTAGAGGTCCATTTCTTGTTTCCAGTTTTGGATATAAAAAATCTTACATCCTTACTGGTAGTTCTTCCCACCTCCATAAAGAATTATGCAATTCTTTTTCCTAGAATCTGTATACAGCCAGGAAATTTACAGAATTATAATTGAAGACAACTTTTGGTGGTCTCTGATATTGATTGTTATCATCACATAAAACACTCAGGTTCCACGAGTTCTTGAAGCTACAAAATGAGATTGGTAACATTACAAGACAGGAGGCTGTTAGCATGGTGAGCCAATTATTGCTATGATGATTTGTTTGGTATATATCAGTTAACTTTCTCAATTTTTTTTTTATTCTTTCTCAAAAAGATCAGTTAACATTGTGCCCTTTATTCATCATGTGACTGCTTTGACTCAGGTCCCTCCTCTGTTCCTGGATGTACGGCCAGATGATTTCATTCTTGACAGTTAACTATTCTTTAATACTCGGCATCTAAGTTCATTTTTTCCATTCTTCATTAATTTATGAATAACAAAGTAACAAACTGGATAAATAGAAACTTTACTGCCCCTTTATCTTGCAGTGTGTGCAGCTCCTGGTTCCAAAACGTTTCAGTTACTTGAGATGATACACCACTCAGCTGAACCGGGATCATTACCTGGTGGAATGGTCTCTCTTTTTCCTCATTTTCTCTCTTAAAATCATTGATGTCAATGCAACTCTCTCCCTAGTTCTTTCATCCATCTTTGTTGGCGTCATATATACTCTCCGATCCATCCTTGCAAAAATTGAAAAATATATTCTCTGGATCCTTGTAACATTTGATGTTTCTCTTTGAAATGCCTCGTTATATAGGTCTTAGCAAATGATGTTGATGTTCAAAGGTGTAACCTTCTCATCCATCAAACAAAGAGAATGTCCACTGCCAACTTGATAGTCACAAATCATGAAGCACAGCACTTCCCTAGCTGTCATTTGAATAGAACTTATGGAGAAGGTTCTGAGCCACAAGAAGTGAAAGAACTTGATATTGATCAACTTCTATTTGATCGTGTCTTATGTGATGTTCCATGCAGTGGTGATGGCACTTTACGCAAGGCCCCTGATATATGGAGAAGATGGTAGTTAATTACGAATTACTAGTACTTATCACTCTCATTTTGCATTCTGCTATCAATACAATTGTCTTGTGTCCCCTTCACATCCCTCTATTTTTCCTTTTGCACAGGAATGCAGGAATGGGTAATGGTCTACATGGGCTACAGGTTCAGATAGCAATGCGAGGTTCATTATTCTCTCTCTCTCTCTCTCTCTTAATTGTACATTGGTCTTCTAACCAGATAAGCTGACCATCACTAACCTATCATGCAGCAGCTTATGATTTTAGCCGGCAAGTCACCTTTGAGTTTGTGCTTAAGGATGAGTTGGTTGATTCCAAGTCTTTTTTCCTATTATGGGCTCAAGATACATCTTGATATCCAAGATCCTTGATATCCAAGATCAAGATTGAACAATGTTAAAAATGATCACACTTGTGGAAGTAACACAAACATAAGATAAGATAAGGTCGTTTGAGATGATTTAACTATTTCCTATGCAGACTTCCAGGCTGTCTGGTCCCCATATATATGACTTATGACGCTATAATTGAAGGTAATCAAAAGGTACGAGGTAAACCTAAAACTATATAGAGGGAACTGTCTCAAAAGTTTTAAAATCTATCAAATTCATACACTTACCACTAAGAATAGAACATAATGGAAGTAAAGGATCCATATACGCGACACCAACAAGTTGGGACTAAGCTAAATATCCATGTAGGAGTAGGGATAAGTGTGGGATTTCGAGTGCCCCTGATTGCCTTAAAAGACGTTATTTAGTATATTTGAATGAAATGGATCTGAATACAGTTGTATTGATGGTTTCATATAGGCACCACAACTTATGGAAGTGAAGCTTAATTGATTGATTGATCGATATTTCCTCTATCACATATTATGTGTCTGTTTCTGTATTGAGAAGAATAGTAGTAGTGGAATACACTTTATACTTTGTCTCACAAAGGTGCAGTAGTAGTGGTTACCTCGTCCCAACAACTGTAGCATATGTTAAGGTATGTGGGTGCCTTTATTTAGATAGACTATATCTTGTTTCTTCAGTTCTTCCACTGTGAACGAGGTCCTGACCAATGGAGCACAACAGCAATCTGAGGGTAGTGAATGTTGGACTGCTAGAGTCCAACATATCCACAAGATGAGTGTTGTAGAGATGCGGATGCTACGATGGATGTGCGGTCATATCATATTAGATAAGATTTAAAATGACTTTATTCACAGAAGGTACAACTGTACAAGTAGCACACATTGAGGATAAAATGCGAAAATATAACTTGAGATGGTTTGGACATATTTTGCGGCGAATGCACTTCTCTGTAGGTGTTGAAACTATGGCAAGTTAAGGAGTTAAAAGCCGACAGGGTAGATCTAAAATCACATGGAAGAAAATTGTCTCGAAAGGTCTACAAATGCTTTTTATCAATTCAGACTTAGCTAAAGATAGGGTTCAATGGAAGAAGAAGATCCATATTTGTAATAGCTACTAGTCGAGGAAAGGTTTTAGACTTGTTAGAGAGATTCTAATATATTGTTATTAATATTGTATTTGTGTATGTGTTTGATTTGCTTTTCTCTTTTATTTATTTAGTATGATGATATGAAATGAGCTTTAAATGAAAGTGGGGATTCATATAGCCAATTCCAATTTGTTTGGGACTGAGGCGCAATAGTAGTTGTTGATAGCACCAATCAAATAAGAAACGGATCTGCCATACACATCAAAGAGGAATGGCATAAACAAGCTATTTCAATATGCTTGATTAAAATTTACAAGATTATTCCTTTACAAAGTAAGGATAGAAAGGAAAAGATTCTAGTTTCTCGAACAAGATGGATTAGAAGACCACAAAACATTAGATTAATTGTATGTCGTTCAAGAAGCAACATCAGTTAAACTATAATTTTGTTGCTCAAATTTTCGCGGGTATATTTTCCCTGCTAAGGATGTTGTTTCTTGAATTATATAGAAAAAAGAAGCTTAAGTCTTTAGGAGACATTTTGTGGAAGTCCGAGCTTTGGATAGGTGCTGCCGTTCTGGTAACTGGACCGGCATGAAAGGTTTCTGAAACACTTGAGGGGTTAGGACTTTAGAGCACCATACAATTCCTTCTGAGTAAGACCCCTCTTTCTTTATGAAAAGCCTTCAACTGACACATGGTTGTTCATACATATATTTCAGGATTGTCTTTGCTTAAAGTTGGTGGAAGGATGGTTTATTCAACTTGCTCAATGAATCCCATTGAGAACGAGGCTGTGGTTGCCGAGGTAATCTGAGAAAGAATGCATCACATGTTGATTACGATTCTGTTAAATGTGTAGCTTATGTTACCAAATGAAAATTTTGCTCATTTTAAGCTTCCCAGAAATTAATGAGTGATACTACTGAAAGTACAAAAAAAACAGAAAAGAAGATTATTGAGTATAGATCTTGCTCGATTGCAGTAGGGTGGGAGAGCTGAAAAAAGCGAACCCTTAGTGAGCTCTTCAATCATTGCAATGGCTGCACATTTTTTAGCTGGATTTTCTTACTTACAGCCCTCCCTTTTTTTCTTCCTCCTGTCTCGACACCCGGGCTTGTCAAAATTATGTATGCCTACTCTTGTTCTAACTTATATCAACAAGTGGGCTGATGTGGTGCAAGTATTCTTTTTCTTTGATTTCTTTGTATGTTTTCCATTGCTACATCAACTACTATACTCCATTAGTATAATGGACACAGTAGTAATTAGTTTATATCATGGATTTCATGGAAATTACTTGGATTTCTCTCTTCAATGTTGAACAACACTGTCAAAATAGTAGCTGAATTTGCAGCCTCTCTGTCCCTAGTATGGCAAATGTTCCACATGTTTGCTTTTTGCTGCTGATGACATAATCATCATAATTTCCTGAACGACAGAGAGATAGCAATTTTGATATTGCATTACAACGTTATAAAAATCTAAGTCCAACATTCCTTCTCATAAAACCTGATTGTTCTCTTGTTCCTCAGATATTGAGAAGGTGTGGAGGATCTGTTGAACTCATTGATGTCTCCAGTGAACTTCCTCAGCTTGTTAGAAGGCCAGGTCTGAAAAAATGGAAGGTTTGTGGTTAATTTTCTTGATCTCTTCTCCATGTGATGTTCAGATTTTGGTCAACTTGGTTTGATCAAAGGTTGGGATATTGACGTTCAATGTTAAGGTTATAATAGAAAATGAAAAAATAGAGGGGAGTTCTACTGAGGGTAGCACCTGTTGCAAGTAGACACTCCTCCTTTCTGAAGGTTGTCCTGTCCTGTACGAAGCTAAGCCTTACATGGTACCAACCATGAGGTGCCTTTATTTTTCAAATAGATTTCCAAGACCTGTTTGGTGTCTGAGCATTTTCTGCAGTAGGTTCTCATAACGATTTGACAGTAAACTTTCCTTTTCTATCAGTTTCCAGGATATCTTCAACCCCTGCATTATTTCCTTGCAAGCCCTGCAAAACAAGAAAATTCTGTTGATCTAAAAAGCTTCACAGTCAGTCATATTCCTTTTTAATGTGATATGTCAACCTGCTCTTAATATTGAGCAGTCATTGACTTTTCTGTATTACACTCAGCCAAAGTTGGGTATAATGTAATTCAGCTTTATAGTTTTTGCTGGTTCAAAGACGTGAAGGACGAGAATTACGTCAGTGGAACTAGTTAACTATCAGAAGTTCTTTTTATTTTGTTTCAGTTTATCTGACATGGGAGGCTTCAGTGAACCTCGCTTTGTTATGAGTTCTACTAATTCTATATTTGCCTATTAGTAGTACTAGCAGGTGCAGAAGTAAAGACTAGTATCCATCCTTAAATTCTTAATTCCATTTATGTTAAACAGGTATGGTTGCTTTACGCTGCTTCATTGAATTTGATTGATATTTGTTCTTCTGTGCATGCAGGTTCAAGATAAAGGGATGTGGTTGACTTCTTACAATGAAGTTCATGATTCTCGCAGAGCTGCAGTTGTTCCTGGAATGTTTCCCTCTGGCAAAGGCTACGTGGATGCACCTCAGCATGGTGATGATGCAAGGAGAAGTCAATTGCCTGATAATGGGAGTAATGGTCATTCTCAAAATGGTGTTGGGATGGTGCAGCAGGATCCTGCAACTCCTACTACAATCTTGGACGAGGAAGCTTCAACTCTACCACTGGAACGTTGTATGAGGATAGTGCCACATGACCAGAACAGTGGAGCCTTCTTTATTGCTGTCTTTCACAAACTTTCTCCTTTGCCAGGTGAGTTAAAACATCAACCATTTGTCAGAAGTGGAAAATTGGGGCATTAAACATTTAAGTATGCATGATATGGCTAGTTCAAATAGAACATCTGCACAGCTATATCTTCTGTTGTGGTTCAAGTTTTGAAATCAGATTCGAAACTTGAAGAACAAGAACTCAAAACTTCAAGAATGGTAACTCTTTTTTGTGATTTGTAGATTATAGAAAAACAAAGAACAACTCCTTTGCCTAAGCTCTACTACCAAATGATAGCAACCAAGATGCAAAAATGAGGAAATAGAACAAGTAATGAAAAAAAAAACTAGATAGAATACAAGGATAAAAGTAGAAATAAGGTTGGGCTTGACAGAAAATTAGAAGAAAGAAAGGAGAATTCTAACAATCAAATAACTATTCAATTATTAGAATAATCCAAGGGGGAAGAGAGTTGAACTAGTACATGGATCCATAGCAAGAAGAATTCCAAGAAGGTTCTTTAAAGAGATACAAACAATCACCCAGAAGAGTATGATCTTTAATCATCCAAAAACTAGCCAGCTTGTCAAAAGAGGAAACTAAAACATTTATACAGGTCTATATAGAAGCTAACAATAGTAATAAATATCCCTAAACTTGCCTTGAATTACACATAGGCTTGAATTCATAAATTCTTAGGGTTCTAAAATGTCTCCACATTTGATAATCATGGAGCCATTTTTGGTGAGCTTCTTCTACAATTGGCCTCATGTTTGATAATCATTTTGTTTCTCTGTGGTGCTCCATCACCTCCTTTGTTGCCAGGCTCCATGTTTTGGAATGTGGAGGCGTTTTTTGGTCCACGTTTCTCTCCTCTTTGTGCTTCTTGTTTTCCTAGGATACATTTGACTTGAAAGCTTAGTTTCCTTGACCTGTTGTAGCACTCCAAGGACTTAATGTTGATTGGGCTTGAGCGGTCACTTAGGATCCTTTGTTTGGTTGTCTTCGTCTCTTCCTTTAAATAACCAGACTGGGTCTTGAGGTATTCTTTCCATGCTCTCTTGAAACACTCTAGGCTCTCAGTGTTAGTAAGTTGGAAGCCGTCAATGCCATGATTGCTAATCCATGAGCTATCATGGCACACACCCTTGATGTCATAATAAAATTCTGTCTTAATTTTGAGCTGTACTTGTGTATGTATTGAGATTCTGTTCTTTATGACTTTGCAGTCACACAAAAGAAGCATTGCTATCAACCAGGGAAGACAACTTCCACGGGAAATTTCCAAGCACAAAGTTTACCTAAGGTCAAAGATATAAATGCTGATGAAGTTGAGCAAGTGGATTCTGTAGGTAATCAACTATCTGAAGTGACTATCGGTGATGCTGATATTCTTGAAAATGGAAATGACGAAGCTACACTGGATACTGACCCCAGTAAAATAGTGGAAGGAAAAAGGCCGGAGCTGATTAAACCTTCCAGTGATGGAAAAGCTGGTCCTGAGTTGGTTACAGGGAGTAGAAAGTTACAGATGCGAGGAAGATGGAGAGGAATTGACCCAATATTATTTTACCACGAGGAGGCAGCTGTGGGTCAGATAAAGGCCTTCTATGGCATCAAGGAATCCTTTCCATTCAAAGGTCATTTGATTGTGAGGAATACTGATATCGACCATGTGAAAAGAGTTTATTATGTATCTAAATCTGTGAAAGAAGTTCTTGAACTCAATTTTCTAGCTGGTGAGCAGCTCAAGATCGCTGCTGTTGGGCTCAAGATGTTTGTAAGTCGCTCAAATTTGACACTTGAGATTTCTGCTGTTTGAGCTCATGTCATTCTATAGATTCATGTGCATGTGTTTGAACATCCATCTTTTACGAAGTTTCTTCAGAAAGAACTTTGCATCCTACATCCCTCAACCCCCAGAAAGGAAAGGAGGTACAGGAAAAAGCAAGACTTCCAAGCCCTCTTATAAACAAGTAGCAAACTATGAGGGCACCACTTGAATGACCCTTTATGTCATTCTTTCCCGTGATCTCCGTCCATTGCACTATTAGATAACCTTTCCATTTTCTCTTTTCAATGTTGCAGGAGCGGCAAAAAGATGTTTCTACAGAATGTGTATTCCGCATAACATCTGAAGGAGTGCCATTGTTGCTGCCACATATTACCAAACAAATAGTGTATGCATCTCCTGTAGATTTCAAGCTTCTTTTGCAGTACAAGAGCATTAAATTTGGCGATTTTGTGGATGCTGAATTTCGGGAAAAGGCTTCAAAGCTGCAGTTTGGTTGTTGTGCAGTGATTTTGAATAAAGGTTAGTTGTGATCTGGTATCTTCATTTGAGTAAACACGATTAGTTTGTTTCTCTCGTAAAATTTGCTCTCTATTTCTTTTAGACAATAAGACCTTGTCGGAACCTCAAGTGGATGCATCAACTATCGCTATAGGATGCTGGAGAGGCCGGAATAGCATCACAGTGATGGTGATTGCACTTGATATCCAAGAACTTCTAGAAAGGATGTTGACGTATTCGGAGGAGGATTCAGATTCCTTATTGCTGGAAAACAAGCCATTGATTGCTGCTTGAGCAGATTAAGCTAAATTGAAAATATACAATTGAGACAAGTTACAGGTAAACTAACAATTTTGGAAGCTGTAATATGTGTACCATTACAAGGAAATTTGTAATATTTTGATGTTTATTTGTTGGTTTCTTCTGTTTGAGACAATTTCTACAACTATAGATTTCAGATGAAAAATGGAGGGAAGTGTCCTCTTTGTAATCAAAATATTGATGGATCAATACTCAGCAATATTAGTCCATTTCAAAATAAATGGTGTTTTTACCTTTTCATTTTATTTCAAAATAATTGGTGTTTCACATAATCAAGAAGACATTAATGGTGTTTTTCCAATACACTAGTCTTACGAATTTAGTGAAGCAAGCCACAAAACATTTTTACGTGTTTTCTATTTGAGAAAAGGAAGCTAATAAATTTAATCGAAGGGGTTATGCCCAAAAAATTTATGCACGTGAAACTACCATGTTTGAAGATGTGTGCAACTTTGATGCCTAGAAAATTTGTCAAGAATGAAAGTTGATGTTAAGGAGAGGAGCGTAAATGTCTCGGTGATAAGGTGTGAGAAGTTAGCAATATTAAGACTAAGGAGAAATAGAGTGTCATGACCCGAGAGCACCCCCTAGTCGTAACATGGCGTAGTTGACCCCGAAGGGACGCATACAATCCCTTAGCACATTCTTAACATAAGATGATAGAAAATACGGGAAAATTGAAAACTTTTACAATCGAAGTCTTATTTCATAAAATCAAGCGGAAGTCTGTACTAGAACTTTTGTCTCAAACCATCTATTTAAACTCATGAATAAAAGTCTTTGGGACGCAGCCCATACAAAGTCTAAAAACATAAAGAAATGACATAAGGAAATAAAGGGTTCGTCCTCGAAGCTATGAGGACTCACCAATTCTTCAATTCTTCTAAATCCTTGAAACTCTAGCCTCCAACCCTACATTTGGTTAGAATGTAGGCAACATGCGTTAGTAGAAAACGTACTAAGTATGAAAGCTAACACAACATCATAAGAGCATCTCAAATGGTTAGTCAACATAAGACATAATAAGCATAAGAGACAATAACATAATCACAATATAATCATCATAGGCATAGCATGGTTTCCAATAGAAGCATCATATAAACACAAGTCACATAAGATATATTTAATGAGCATAGGAGATAAGTCATAATCATATCAACATAATTGGCACTTAGTCATCATTACCATAATAGCACCATTCTCAAGTAACCTCAAAGGTATACAAGTGCAAAGCAAGAATAGTAGGGGTGGGCATAAACACTGAAAAACCGAATCGAACCGAATTATTTTGGTAATTCGATTTCGGTATTTCAGTTTTCGATATATGATTTTGTATTTTTCAGTATTTCGGTTCGATTTTTGGTATGTAATTTTTGTGTAATTCGGTATTTCGGTTTACCAAAATATATTAAATTATAATATATATTACTATTATATTAATTATTAATATTTAAAAATAAATATTATAATTTAAAATTAAAAACAAAAGTTTGTCTTTTCAAACTTTTCTACTTTACAAACCCACTTCCCAAAAGGCAAAAATTACCGTTCCCACTTCCCACGTCTAGTCGTCTACAGACTATAGCAGCGTCGATCGTTTCGACGACCAGCAGCACACAGCAGCTGCCAATCGACCAACAGGCAGCCGTAGCACAACAACGACCGGTAAATTTCAATATTATAACAAGGCTAAATTTCAATGTTAACGACAATTTATTATTTTGAATCATACAATAATTTGAAAAACAGAGTAAAATAAGCAAGAAGAAATAAACATAAATAAAATAAACAAAAAAATTACAAAATTTTAAAAAGCCCACTAAGCAGGCCCATAACAAAAAAATCAAATTAACAAAAACCAAACCGAACAGAATTGTTTTGATTCGGTGTTCGGTACATGTTGTACAAGAACCGAAAACCGAAAAAACCAAAAAAAAAACCCAAAACCGAACCGAAATACCGAACGCCCAGCCCTAAAGAACAGCATCCCATAATACCACCCAAGCCAAGTATCCCTTTTTTAGTCATCTTAATCATAGTCTATGTGCATGGTTAAGTCCAGAGGCGTATCTAGAGGGGGTGCCGTGGGTTCACGTGAACCCATGCTCCCCTCTCTAGATTATGTATAGTAGTGTTATATTTAAAAAAAAAAAATTTAAATATAGATGTGTGAACCCATGTTCAAAGTATATCATATAATAATGCGATGATGATTGAGTGCACCTCTCTAAGTAAGGATATAAATTTAAATCTTATATCTATCTTGTCTCTGTGAGTAACACCTTTCCAAGTGGTTATCGGTTACACTTTTGACGTTTCAACTAATTTTGCTTTTGTTTTTCCTTTAATCTTTCAAAATTTTCAAGTGTGTTACATTGAAAATTCCTAAAAATTTTAACATTGTAAATTTTTTATATAATTAAATCAAATGTGTATATTAAAATTTAAAACTAGTAGTATTATACATTTTGAACCTATAATTTTTAAAATTTAATGGTTCATATACGAACTAAAAGTCAAATTGATCAAATTTATATTTAAAATATATTTTTCGTAATCGTGCACCCATCTAGCCGAAATCCTGGATACGCCTCTGGACTTAAGTCATTAGTCTTTCTACCATAAGGGCACCATACTTCTAAGGAACCTCAAGACACACTTGTGCAATGCATGTAAGGCATCCCATACTACCCTTCACACTAAGCATAGCCATGAAATCATCTTAGTCATATTCACCCTACTTTTGGTCTTACTATAAGCTTACTTCATATAGACAAAGGAACCTACCACCTTGGTCAATCATATCTTGGAAGGCAACTATGGCAACAACCCAAGCTAAGTCATACTATGTGTGGGAACCCTTCATACCTAGCCTTAAGTCATACTTGTGCAATGTATGGATAGCATTCCATACTACTACCCACACTAAGTACCCATTTAAACTATCATGAAGGTTCACTAGTTGGGGACTAATCCCTCTATTTTATTTACCTCTATTCAAGGCTACCAAGGAATAACCCCCTAATAGGCTAGACCATGCTATCATCTTACTAACATAACTAGGTTAAGCTAAGCTAACTACCTTGGAATACACACTAACATGTAAGTCCAAGCTACTCTAGGAAAAGTACAAGTGTCATATCCTAGCTACCATGAAATAGTCCTAAACCAACTAAGTCATGTTACCCTTACAAGTGTACTAGATGACAAATGCAAGTTATCCAGTGTGATTCTCAACCCTAAGCTACCATGACTAATCCTAACTCAAGCTATCCTTAGGAGAGTCTAAGTCCTCTATCCCAAAGCTACCATGAAATAGTCTTGGCCAAACCAAGTCAAGCTACCATGAATGCATCCTAACAATGCTAGTTCAAGCTTACCCATAGGAGAGTATAAATCATCAATCCTAGACTACCATGACTACTACTAACTCATGCTACCATGACATGCATCCTACAATGCTAAGTCAAGTTATCCCTTAAGAGAGAATAGCTCATCATCATAAGCTATCAACCTTGGTCTTATCATACTAAGCCAAGTTATACATGAAGGGATCATATATCCAACTTCAAGCTATTCCAGTCTAACATGTTTTGATTCATTTTAGGTTAGTAGGTCAACCTAGAATCCTTCTATGTGAGAGAACTTGAATCTCATAGGATATTCATGTCTAAGTGTATAAGAGGAAGATAATTACACCACAAGATCACATCATATTGACTTTACCCCCAAAGCCCTAACAATGATGGCTACAAGCCCTACTTTCCAGCTTAATTTCATTCTATCATGATCCATGTCTAAATTACAAGCTATTCAATCGCATTGTTCCTTAGAAGGTGATTCTAGTCATACTTGATCATAAAGGTTCAGTTCCAACTTTACAAGTCAAGATCATTCCTATTCAATTAAGTCTAGTTCAATTCATGATTAGATGATCCTAACTAAGATCAATTAGTAGTCAAGACATTGTAATAGGAAGATCACTTTAGAACCTTCAATTTTGCCTCTAATGGCATCAACCCACAATAATCACATTCATCAATTTAGATTAGGGTTCATCATAGAAATCACATGAATTCATCATAATATCATTAAACAAAGACAATTTAATCATAATTGGGTGATATCCACTAGATTGGAATCACACCTAAGCCCTACCCACAATGCAATCACAACCTTAGCTAGAATTGGGTTTTTGAGTTCACAATTGGGGGAATCTATGGGGGTTCATGGGTGAAAGAACCCATGGATGAATAAGCTTCACATACCTTCAATCAAATCCCCAAACAAAACTTAAATCAATGAGGAAAATCGCCCTAAGTTGCTGACCTCTTCTCTTCTCCTCTTCTTCTTCTTCTATTCTAGAGAGGGAATTTCTTGGGAGTAATTTGAGGGTCTTTAGATGACTGAGTTAAAGTGATTAGTTTAGGTCTATTAACTATTTATTGGAGGTAAATTAACTAACTAATCACCCCTCCTAACCCCTAAACTAATTACTAAACTAACCCCTAAACACTAACTTAAAAACTAAAACTGAAAAACTGGCAGCACCTCGTGGTGTGGGTCAGAGACTCAAAACTTGCAGGCCAACTCAAGCCCGATCCATGACCATGAACCACGGGGAGTAGATCAGTCTACTGAGCGTGGTTTGCAACCGTGAATCACACTTTTAGACTGTTTTGGGGTCTTCCTCAAGGACCCCTTGGGTGTCCTTGGGGAGTCGTACCCGGACGTTTAACCCCTAAACATGTCACTACATGAATCATTTATCTTGATTTTAACCCTTATACGACACACCAAAACTCTTTCCAAAGACTCTAGAACTCACTAGTTCAACTAACTAAAATATGGGGTGTTACATAGAGGTAGATCGAAAAAGAACTGAAAAAAGATATTAGATATGCATGACATAGTGTATCATCAATACACCAAAGATGTGACCCTAGATAGAAGTATGAAAGTCGAAAATCAGGATAGAAAATTAATAGGAGGTTGAGCAATTTCTTTCTTTTAAGTGGAGTGAGGGGGTGAGGGGCATAGTTCTAGTTTAGAACACTTTATCGGTTATTGCTCTCCTTAACGAGTATATATATATTAGTAATATTATTTTACCATTACCTTATTTTCTACTGTTATTTCTTTTACATTGTTATCCTTATTATTTTTGGTGTTAATATTTTTCTTTCGTATTTTCATTTAGTTTTTTATTTCAACCAATTTTGTAAAATATTTTTAGGTGGAGAGTCTATCAAAAAACAACATAATTTTTCTATCCTATAAAGATAGAAATAACATTGTGTATATCCTATCATCCATAGATTTCACTAATAAATTACGTTAAATATATAGTACTCTCTCCATTTCAAATTAATTAAATTGTTAAGGTGTTTCACACTCTTTAAGAAAAGAAGATTAAGACATAAATTAGACATAACTTTCCATTTTTACCCTTATTAATTATTGTCAAATTTATGATTAAAATAACTAAACATTAATTAATAATTAATTCCAATACTAACTAATGAAGGGTAAAATTGGAAGAACATTCTAAAAATAGTCTTGAAAATTGAACAATTAAGTTAATTTGAAAAATGAAAAATATCTCAACAATTCCATTAAAGAAAAATTACTTGGATGGGTGCCTTTTAAACGAATTTTAGCGATACTTTTTATTTATTATCATTTTTAGCAATACTATGTTAAATTTGTAATATGTATTAAAAGTAAATTATGTATGCAATATATATGTATTATAACTGTTTTTTTAAATATATTATGTTTTTTTGGTAAGAAGTTGACACATTATATTATAAGTGTGTTAAAATGTGTGATAAATGTATTATCCATCAATAAAACGTGTATTATATGTGAATAATAAATTATTTTTTGTAATATGTATTAAAATTGTATTATAAATGTATTAAAAGTGATCAAGTAAAAAAAAATGTTATTGCTATAAATGGTAAATATTTTTTTATTATAGTATATTTATGTAAGTTTCCCTATCAATTAATATGAAATGGAGTGAGTAATTGTTGTTGTTATGAAAACCTATTGACTCATCAATATCCTTAACGTTGTTTCCTTGTATAGTAAATTTTAGGTTTTAGCAAACATAAAAATCATATTTATATGTTATAACTATAGTTTGTATAATTGCGCTTCATAACAAATTTTATATTTGCTATGGCTATTAATCTGTATTTACTACATATATACAACACATATGTATACTGAATGGGTCTATTTGTATATTTCGATATACAAATGGATCATGCAATTAATTTTTATACAACACATATGTATACCGAATGTGTCTATTTGTATATTCGGTATACAAATGGGTCCTACAATTAATTTTTATACAACACATATGTATACCAAATGGATTTATTTGTATATTTCGATATAACATGGAATGTTTGCTGCGAATTATAAATAAAAAAATATAGCTATAACATTTAATTTAAATTAATAATTTTCTATTTCATACAATTTTCCCTTAAATAAACCTCTAAACAATTAAAAAGGTCCAACTCTCACGCTACCAGTGGAAAGTTACGTATGGGACATTTTTTACCCTTGTCCAATTTTTAACATTGTCAATTGTATATACCTTATTAAATTTATTTGGATTTAGTCATCTCACTAATAAACAGTTCATTCTATTTAGATAGACACCGAGTATTTTTTACTAATTCTGATTTGCATAGAAATTTTTTTCTTTAAATGGTAAAATTTTACTTTTTAACTATCTAAATAATTTCATACTCAAGACTCGAACTTAAAAATTCTAATTAAAAATAAACGAATATTTATTATTCGACCACAAATTAAAATAGTATATTCGGTGCTCTATTCTCTCAGCGTGCAAAACAACGACGGTCAAGTTATTCCAACATTTTTTTTATAAATATTTCAACATGAAAATGGTACTTTGAGTCAAGTCAACTTATTCAATTAATCATTTACTTTAATATATCCCTGTTTAGATAGACACCGAGTATTTCTTACTAATTCTGATTTGCATAAAAAAAAATTCCTTTGAATGGTAAAATTTTACTTTTTAATTATCTAAAATAATTTCATACTCAAGACTCAAACTTAAAAGTTCTAATTAAAAATAAACGAATATTTACTTTCAGCGTGCAAAACAACGACGGTCAAGTTATTCCAACATTACTTTGAGTCAAGTCAACTTATTCAATTAATCATTTACTTTAATATATTCCATAAAATGTTAATGGTCATCATATATATAGTTCGTATTGTAGTGATCGATATTGTTGAAAAATGTGGACAATAGTTTGTCACTTTATAAAAAAAGTGATAATAATTTTTTCTTTTAATATATTATCGTAAAAATATTTAGTGGTGATTGAGTTAATATTATTGCATTCAAAATCGTTAAAACTTTAAGTGGATATTTATAGAGAATGTTATTTATAAATGTCCATATTTATTATTGCTGCTAAATTTAATATAACACAATTATACTATTACTGCAAAATCCTTTATTTGTTGTAGTGTAAGGTCTGCACACACTTTTTCCTCCCCAAACCAATAGTTCAACCAACAGTTCATAGCTACCTTCAGGCTTTGAGGTAGGAGTAAGATTTGCGTACACTTTATCTTCTTCATTCCCCCTTTGTGAGATTATATTAAATATGTTGTTGTATTACTCTAAACCAAAAGTAAATATATTCGATGTTTCATTTTTTATTTTAAATTTCTCATTCAGTATTTTGTGTTTGTATTTGGGTCTGACTAATTCAGATTCACGCTGGAAGATCCCATTTGAGAGATAAAATAAAGTATTCCCTATCAAAAGTGATTTCATACATAGAGCTCGATTAAAAACTCTAATTAAAAATTAAAAAATATTTATCGCTAACAACATTTGATGGTTTTATTCTCTCATCAAAACAAAGACGACCAAGCTATTCCAACACATTTTTATATATTTTCCAACATGAAAATAGTCTCAAGTCAACTTATTATTCAATTCCCATCTACTTCACTCTATTCCAAAAAAAAAAATGGAAAAAATATAAATGGTCATCATAGTACGTAGTGACCAATGTTGAAAAATATGGACACTGGTCAGATAATTCACCAAGAAAATGTACTCTTAAGGCGTCCACACTAATGGAATTTAAGAGATAAACTCTTGGTCACTGAATGATAAGGACAATATCCACAACGTTGCAACTTGATACTCCGCAATTAGAACAATAATTGATTACTATTGACTTTGCACGTTTCTTAAGAAATTATAAATAGAAAGGTAATTTAACTATATCACATTTTAAATATAATAAATTTAATGTCTTGAAAAATAACTATAATTAATGATAAGGATAAATTAGGAATTAAGTGTAAAATTATCCATTGATTTCATAAAGTCGACAAGTATTGTTAGATATTTCAAAATAATATAGTGGACAACTATTGTTGGATGGAGGAAGTAATTACTCTCTATGTCCAACAATAGTTGTTCACTATTGACTTGACACACCCCTTAAGATACAATAAATAATAGGGGTACTATTACTATATTATCCTTTGATTTTATTAAATTTAATATTTTGAGAAATGTATTAGATGATAAATCGTAGTATTTAATTGCAAGGGTAAAATAAACACAAAATAAATTATTTCTTGATTTTCTAAATTGAACAAGTATGGTTGGACAACTATTTTTAGTATAGTGGACAACTATACTTATTTGTAGTGATTTTTCTATTTCAAATTATTTGTCATTTTAAAAGTTCAAGATATTATTTTCATTATCTTTAGTAATTCTTATTTTTGATAAGTATAAACATCTCAATTGAATAAATATTTAATGAAAAGAGATTATATCGTAAGATATTTAAATGAGGGTAAAATTATTAATATTAAAAGCTCTATTAATTAAATTAATTAATATTTTTTTCAGGAGCATGTAAAAAAAACGCGACAGATAATTTGAGACAGAGAAAGTAGTACTTAAACCTAGAAAATGTCGACGAGCATGGAAGTTTGAGAATTTATATAAGTACTACTCCCTCTATCCCTAATTACTTGTCTACTTTTGAATTGACACACTTATTAAGAAAACAATTAATGACATAGTGAGTTTACCATTTTATCCCTATTAATTATGAAGTGGATGAAAAGTTCTACATTTTTCAAAGTAATTAGTCATTTAATTGAGGGTATAATAGGTAAAAACAAACTCTTTCCGTCTCAAAATATTTGTCGTAACTTTCGTTTTTTCCTTAAAAAAATTATTTGTTATTTTAAATGTTCAAAATATTTTTATTTTATTTTATTCTTAATAGTAATTGTTCTTAAAATCTACAAACACCTTAATAAAATAAAATAAATATTTGATGAAAAAACATAATATATCTTAAGACATAAATAAGGATAGAATAGGAAGAAAAAAAGCCCCTATTAATTAGCATTTTCTTAAAAAAATAGAAAATATGAGAGATAATTTGATACTGAGAAAGTTCAAACTAACAGACACTTGAGATGTGACAACAAACCTCAAATTAATCAACCATAATAATTGTTAAATAAACATTATATATAGTTTACACAATTTCAATCAACCATACAATTAGCGAAAAAAACAAATTATTTCAACTTTTAATTAAATGACCAACCAGACGTTGGTCTTGAATACAACAATTAATAATAAACTTTGGTACACAATTTACATCAACAACAAAATATAATAAGTAACACAATCAAGAGTCTAGATCTTCAGCATGAGTTGGATTTTTGGAAGAACGAGCCATAAATGCTCTAATCATAGGTTTAACTTTCTCCACAGTTTTAATTATTCCCAAAAACATGAACCTATAGAGTATTACCATTCCAAATATTATAGCAACATCAACCCATTTTGAATATCCCATTTGTACTTGCCATACATTTCTCAATATTTCTTCACCACTAATTATGGCTGGCCCTTTAATTTGTTCATTAGGGAAATTTAAACCCAAGAATTCATTCTTGTAAAATCCTTGATTTGCATATTTGTGAAATGCAATGTAATACATAGGGTACTTCCAAAATGGCTTAGGAAGATCATTAGGCAATCTGAAAAAACCTCCATTAAGCATCATAACACCTTGAATTCCAGCTCCTATATATTATCAAACGATCACAAAATTAGTACATGAAAATTAAATATGCCCCCCNCCCCCCCCCCCTCCTCCCCAAACTAATTTTAACATACTGAAATTGAGCTTAATCTATTCATGTGGCATCCTTACCTGTTATGATTCCCATGAGGAAGTCGGGGACAATGCTTGCCACAATCATCATGAGGCTCTCGACTAACATCATGGTTGTGAAAAGTACTAGTGAAAAATACGCAAAGTGATCGAACCCCTTTTGTAATCCGACGAGGTAATAAGCAATAGCGCCTGGTATAACTGAGATTAATATAAGGTAAGGAATGGAAGAAAATGTATTTCCCACCACATATGCAGCCACACCATAGTGTCCATTTAATCTTTCTCGAGTGAAAATCTAGAGTAAAAAAAGACATAGTATATAAGTATCATTGTATAAATAGCCAAATTATTTATTATATATAGATAGTTAATAAGTGTCATATATATATATACTTTCATATCTTCAACAAAAGAAGGGAATCCACCAATAGCCATAAAAGTCAAGAAGGCAGCAACAAACATCAACATTGAACCTCTAGCCTGAAAAACGTTAAAAAAAAATACAGGATTAACAAAAAATCATCGCTAATTCTATTTAACAATGAATAACAATATTTACCTGAATGGAGCCATAGTCATGTCCAATGTCATGAAAAATAGTTCCAACACACAAACACAAAGCAATATAAATTGCAAAACGTAACCAGTAATAACCAAGATCGCGATACATGTTCACGAAAGACCTCCTTGTGAGAACCATACACTGAGTAATAAAGCCTGCTTGACTCCCTTTCTTTGCCTCTTCTCCTCCACTCTATACACAAATTAAATATTCATTAGATCACAAATTAATATTTTTTTCAAAAAATAATTAATATTATACAAACCTGTTGACAAATTTCTGAAACTTTACGTTGAACTTGTTGACAACCCTGTGAAGTCTTGTATGACTTCACAAGAATATCAATTGCTTCTGTAGCAGTAGCTTTTCCACCACCAACTCCTTTTTCAATATCCTAATTAATTAAAATCAAATAGACATTAATAATTTGATTTTAATTAATAATGACAAAGAAAAATATTTTTTTTACTTACAACATCAAAGTCCTTGTTGATTGTCCTTAGGTAATGATCGGATGGATTCCTCATGGTTGGACATGGGAACCCATTCAAAGCAAAATACTACAAAACCAAAAAAAAAAAAGTTTGATTAGTCTTTTGTTGATATATTTAACCCAACCCGCTTATTCGATACCAGTAGTACTAACATAATATGTACGTACCTCATTAGCATTAGAAATGTTACCAAAGTAGACAATTCTTCCAGAGGACAATAGGCAAAGATTGTGAAAAAGTTGAAAAACTTCACTACTTGGTTGATGAATTGAAGCAACAATAGTTCTTCCATCTTGTTTAGCCAATTGGACAATTTTATTCATAACATGATAAGAAGCAGCACTATCAAGCCCACTTGTTGGTTCATCAAGAAATAATAGTTTGGGCCTTTTTAATATTTCAATACAAATACTAACTCTTCTTTTTTGTCCACCACTTAGCCCTTTAACACTCCATCCACCAATTCTTGTATTCATTGCATCTTGTAAACCCATTTCTCTTATTGTTTGTTCAGCCCTATCTCTCTTCTCTGATCTCGACATCGAATCCGGTAATTGGAGTTGGGCTGAATAGTAAATTGCTTCTTTTACTGTTAGGGTTGTCATCAATGTGTCATCTTGTGTCACGTATGCCTTTAAGGAATAAAAAGAAATTAGGTTGACAGTATATAAAAGTTAAACTCGAAAAAAAAAGAAGGTGAGATATTAATTATCGTACCGAAGTACCAAAAGCAAGTGATTGTCTACGACCATTGATGAGGATCTCTCCTGTTTGTCTTGTGTTCGAATCCAATCTCCCTGCAATTATATTATGTACATCACATTAATTTTTTTTATTTTTTTTTTTACAAAATTAAAAATTCAATCCTTGTTTTTTCTGTCTTATGCAATAGATAGAATCCATCTATTTTTAATTAAAATATTAATTTTAAGGAAACAATCTAAGAAGTTTTGTCACAGAACGTTTTTCTTTTTCTTAACACGTAATATGAATTCAAATTAATTAAAATCCCAAAAAATAGAACCAAATACCAAATGTGAAAAAAAGGTCTCTTTGTAGTGGACTTAAACATTCTTTTATACCAAACAACAATTAATGGAAGATTCTCAAGCAGTTGATGTTTGAAGTCAAAATATGTGGACCCTTAATCATCCTTTATATAGTATGTGGAGTAGTTCATAAATAAACCATTTATATAAAACAATAATTTTAAGCAAAATCTCCTAAATTTAACCTATTATTACACTTTTAAACATTTACAAAAATAAAATAAAATAGAAAAGTAAGATACATAAATTAAAATTAGAAAAAAACATTCATCATCAATAAATTCAACAATCTTCTTTCTAAAATTATTCTATGGACTAGATCAACCAATTCCTATAGCATCAAAATAATCAACATAGGGAATCATGTTTTTTTTACCTCTAACTAGAATAACATATCGAGCTTCAAGACAGGAGAGGTTTTTAACCCCCTAGTAAATTTAGATTCATGAGTCAATAAATTTCGAATATCAGATGATTAAATCGAGAAAAAAAATACCTGCTAGAGTGTCAAGAAGAGTTGATTTGCCACAACCAGAAGGACCCATAATTGCCAAAACTTCACCAGGTTGTACATAACCAGTAAGCCCTTGCAAAATAGCTCTTCTCCCACTTTTTTTATCAGGCACAGTTACCCATAAATCTTTCCATGTTAAATAAATTCCTTCATTAATCAACTTTCCACTCAAAGCCACATCATCATCATAACCAAAATTAGTATTACTAACCATAGGATTAGTAACACTAATTTGTTTAGGTACCTCATGAGAATTAGTACTTTCCATCTCTATTGACCTTTTTATTTCAGAATCAACCCTTAGAGATGGTGCTTCAATTGAACCAATATTTGGTGTAAATGGGAAATTTTTGGTTGGATTATTAATGTGGCTAAAAGAAATGTCTTCTTCAGAGCTAACACTTTCATTTGTCTCCGATTCGTTACGTCGATGAGGTGATCGAATGGGACTAGGTGTCCATCTCGGAACATAATTAGATTGTGACTCCATCTGATACTCGATTAATCTGTATGTGATTTTGTGCTAGTTAATCAGAATTCGAAATATAAGAGAGAAAGATAAAAGAAAAGGAGAATTAATGCATGGAAGAGAAGGGAAAGAGGGTATATATTTATAGTGACAATAAGGAAGGTGTTGGGAAATTTAATTAGAGTAGTCATCTTAGCTAGTTGTATAAAATACTTTAGTACTTAACAAATAAAATAGACTAAATTGACTTTCAACAAAGCAAGTAATTAAGCTTAGGAACAAATGTGTATATTATATTCAATTAAATGAGACAATTTTGGATTATAGTTTTTGGTCTTTGTTTACTATTTCCTCTTTAGTAGTAATTAATTAGGTTGATCAAAGAATTCATCTTCTTAATTGTGTATGGAAAGAGAATTGCGTTTAACATCTTCATTTAGTTTTTTTTTTTTTTTTTGGAATTAATATATGTTTTATTAGTTTGAACCTTTCAATAGCATTAATGAGAAGCAATGCATGACGGATTCAGAATTTTAAGCGCATACAGAAATTATAATATATCTAATGTACTAGATTTCAAACAAATTATTTTACTACTAATTAAGTAAATGTAATTTCTGAAATTCCATCGGAAATCTTATATATATGGCCGATAGTAACATCCATTGAAATTCACATTTTTAAAAAAATATATTTTTATATTTAATTTAGGAGGATACAATTGTTAATTATAAAAATATATAATCGCATGAATCGTTCAAATCCATCTAAATGAAATGCAAAATTACACCCTAGACAATAAAATAAGTCTTGCACGATATGTTGTGTATGTCTCATGTGACGATGAGTCACATTTCTTATTCTTATGACTTATCTGAAAAAAAAAATGTAAAGAATATGAATTCGATTAATAAAACTTGGATCATATATGTAGGATTTTCATTAAGCTATTAAAATTTTGTGCCTGTCAAGAGAAATAGTAAGATGATTAAAAATAGAGATCTTGTTATCAGATGTCTCAAGTTCGAAAAAATACTTTACTCTCTGTAGTGCGCCTACCTATTTCATATTTATTTTTGAACAATTTTCACATATAACAAACACAAAATTCATATTTGTATGTTATAGCAAAGTTTGCATAATTGTGCTCCATAGGAAACATAAATATGTATATTTCACTATACATATACAAAAGAAAGCAGTTGTATAATCTGCTTTAATATACATATACAAAACGATCAATTGTATAAAGTGAGAGACGCGAGTGAGCGAGCAAAATCTGGGAGAGGGGAGAGGGGAACGAAAATATATGTATATATACAATTTTCACGCATTTTATACATTTGGTTTTTGTATAAAGTGAGAGAGGTGAGTGAGAGAGCGAGATCTAGGAGAGTGGCGAGCGAGATCTGGGAGAGGGGAGAGAGGGGAACGAAAATATATGTATATATACAATTTTCTCTCGCTTTATACAAACACAAACGCATTTTATACAATTTGCGTTTTTTGTATAAAGTGAGAGAGGCGAGTGAGAGAGCGAGATTTGGGAGAGTAGCGAGCGAGATCTGGGAGAGTGGCGAGCGAGATCTGGGAGAGGGGAGAGAGGGGAACGAAAATATATGTATATATACAATTTTCTCTCGCTTTATACAAACACAAACGCACTTTATACACTTGCGTTTGTATAAAAAATGAGAGAGGCGAGGGAGAGAACGAGAGTGGCGAGCGAGATTCACCAGGAGAGAGGTGAACTATCAACAGTTTGCTATGAGGTACAATTAAATCAAACTATATTTATACCATTTAATTTGAATTAATAGTTTGCTATTATATACAATTTTCTCTTTATTTTTTGTGTTATTTTAATTTTTCACTTTTTACATAACATATATATTACTCTGTTTTCAACCAAAAAAAAAAAAAATCACTTTTTGTCTTTAAATTTTTCCCCCATACATTGTAATGGAAGTCAGCCACGGTTAGATACGCGGATTCAACAGCTGGATTAAATTCTAAATACCTTTTTTCAATATATATGTTAAGATATTAACCAAATCATGTTCAAATGTTAAAAGTTTAACCTTATTTTATTTATTATAATTTTATTTATTTATATTAGAAATAAAACATAAAATCGAACAATTGAATTAAAATTACTACTTACATCATATATCTTGGGGACCAAACAGTTTGGCGTAGCTTCTCTTTTAGCCTCCAAATTTTGATGAACTCATTTATTAGCAGTATTTTGGCCGTTATTATTTATTAAGGCACGTACAATATAGTTGGGCGGTTGTAACACTAACTCCTAATGTGACGCTTGTGATAGAGGGCGGGACATAGAGAATGACTGACAAATTAGCTTTTGCGTTGGCAATTATAAGATTTTTAAAGAATGGGTGTACATATTTTTTTAGGCGAATTTTATTAATATATTGGAATGGAAATGAAATAAAGAGTTTTATAATATCATAACATAAGTTTTCATGATACATGTACTTCTAGATTCGACCATAGTGTAGCCTAGCATATAAATCAATGAAATCTGCTGAGTTATAATATACAATTTGTCATGAGCTTAGACTATGACACGAATCTTGTCCCAATGTAGTACTTTCCAAGACTGAATAAATTAGGAAGGTTAATAATTAAAGTAAAATTAGTTAGTTTATGATGAATTCTTGTATTTCTTTCATCTCATGTAACTTGTATTATATTTGTCAATATATATGTTGTACGGTGAAAGATAGACATTTATCTCTGCAGACTTAGTTATAAGCGGTCAAAGAAAACATATTTTTATTTATTTTGATTTTGTCTTCAATACATTTTCTCACGTGCATATCTCATTCTTTTTTATCGATTAAATACATATGAAAATTCTTTTTGAATATAAATCATGATAAGCCTCAAATTAATGACTTATATTTGCTCTAATATCATATTGAAACGATCAGATCGTCTAATTTAAAACTTTTAAGTCATCAAAGGAGCGTGCACATTTCAAGCTAATAAAGGTATAGTGAATTTTTTTGTTCTTCTCTTGTGGGCTGATGATTGTGTATAATTAGCAGCCTTCTTTTTCTTTTGAATGATATTTTCATTCTTGCAGTGTTAAAATGATTACTATAAGATTAGTGTTTGGAACGAAAAAAACATGTTTTTTATAAAAAAAAATAATTGGAAAATAAGTAAAAATGTTACTTATTTTTGAATCGTATTTGGTAAGTAAGTAAAAAAATGATATTTTAAAAATATTTATATGTAAGCTAGTAAAACATTATGACGGTGAGATGGGGTGGGAATGGGGGGTCGGGGGTAGAGGGGGTGGAATAGTCAAGAGATGGGAGTTGGGGACGTTGGGATGGTGGTGACATCACTACAACAAAAAATAGCTTTTAGCGACAGTTAATATGAAGATTATAACAAAAAGTGCTAAAGTTTTTACCGATATTAGTTAATTTTGATTAGATCCAATGTCGCTAAAGGATTTAGGAACATTTATAAAGAGTGCTAACTGCCACTAAAAACCCATATTTAGCGGCAGTTAATAAACTACTGTGTGTTGTTAGTTAATTGCCACTAAAGATTATTTTTGGTATAATTTGGGCTGGAGATCAATAATGAATTTGGAAGTTACTTATGAAACTTGTTTTCCCTACTTTCAAAAACCCATTTTCCTTATTTTTAAGAAGCTTGTTTTCCTACTGAATACACAGATGTGAATATCATGACTTTATATATATATATATATATATATATATATATATATTATAAATTCTACAATAGTTATATTTAGTAATGTAATAAATAAAAGATTTTCATCAATAAGAATTATGGTGGAGTGTAAGTGTTCCTTCATTTTTAACCAATAGGTCTCGAATTTGAATTCCTTTAAATATGCAGTTACTTTTATTAGGAAGTATTTTATCCCACGTTATATTGAATACAGGTGGGAAACAAAAAAAAACGCATCACCAAGCAGCTTCGTTTGGTATAATGTTTAATTGACTAACTTTATAATCATGACTCTTGCAGTGGAAATAACATATGGACCTTCTAAAATAAAGAATAAATATACTATCATTATATATCATATTATATTGGAAATAAAAAGTAATAATGAGAATGTTCAACTAGAGAATTATATACATAGTGGAGAAGAATAATTATACTAGTGAATGTAATATTAGTTGCTGATTTAATAATGTTATTAGAAGCAATAATTAGTTTCTAAGTTATAGGAACAAGAGGGGAAAAGGTCCCCCTAAATTTTAGGTACATCTATATTAGTGTTCAATGAATCTTTCTTTCTTCTCCCAAGTAAGAAAATTCAACAATGGAGGTAACGTAACGATATGAACAGGTCGAGATTGTTGATACATAATATAATTATTAAGTAATTAAATATCTTTGTAATATTATACGATTTAAGTTTTATCATACTTTTTAATATAGTTAGTAAACGGAGGTCTTGAGTTTGTATTTCATTGTTACATGTTATCAAATATATTTTTTACGTATTTGATCTATGAAAAAAATTTAGATTGACACGTGAAGGGGCACATATCCAGAAAAAAACATATTTAAGTTATTAAAAGTGTACTCGTAGTAACAACTTATACTTTTAGATGAAATGATAACAATAAACATAGTCAATTGATAACTTGCCTGATTGATCAACTTGTATGCCCAGACTCTCTAATAGAATTTTTATATTATCAGTATTTTTAATTAGTTATTGTATGTTATTTTCCATATTTACTATTTTTATTTTTATTTTTGGTTTTTTACCCATGTTTGAAGTCCGTATTGAAGTCTTAATTAAATTTGAATTGTGCACTGAAACACTTTTTCAAGAATCTAGGATGATATTTCAACATAATTTTTTCCATACCCAAGACTCAAGCTCGAGCCCGAAACTTCTGATTAAGTTGTCATATTTACTATCAACAATTGCAATATTAATTTTTTCTCTTTAAATAATATATATATATTCATAATCTATTTTTTTTTTAGATATAAGTTGAACTCATTCAACAAAATATGCACAACAATGATGATATCCTCGAATGACCGTAGTCTCCCAACATGGATATGCATATAAATGTCAAAATAGCATTTGATTTTACAATTCATGAATTTAGTTTAAAAAAATTAAAAATAATACCCAAATATCTACGTCATTGCGTGTATCATATAGCCTTATAAATTAGTTAGAAACGTTGATCGAATTTTTTGTCTTTTATTAAAAAAAATATAATAGATAAAATTATTATTTATTATTTTTCCCAAATTATTATTTAATTATATTTACAATATTTAAAATTAAGGAGTCCAGAGAAAATTATATTTTAAAAATTAAGGAGTTTTAAAATATATGATAAGAGAAATATATATAATAAGAGATATTAAGAGAATTACTACTTAAGGAGTCTATAATATATAGTAAAAAAAATATTTTAAATAAGATGCAACACAAAAATTAAAAACAAAACAAAATTACGTTAAGAAAAATTAGGAATTTTGTCATTAGAATGTGGCCTAAAATTTGGCATAAAAAGCTCATATTTTATTTTTTTTGATATCTAATAGCTCAAACATATTTATTTTTTTAGAAATTTTGTGACGGCAATATAACGTGGACTAAAAATTGACATAACATAGCCTATATAGTTTGTTTTTTGATAGAGTATCTAATAACTCAAATATATTTTCTTTCTAAATATTTGGCATTCTATTGTCAAATATTATTGAGGTATTCTACGTTATTGTTACAAATAAAAAAATTCAATCATAATCTAAATTTTTTATTAGCTTCTATTGAAATCCTAAAATATATGGTAACAGAAAATATATTTTAAGCAAGATGTATCACAAAAATAGAAAATAAAATAAAATAAAGCTAAGTTAGAAAATTTAGGAATTTTGTCATCTTAACGTAGCCTAAAATTCGGCATAAGAACCCCACATTTTATTTTTTGGTATCTAATGGCTTGTGTACATTTTTCTTTCTAAATATATGTTATATTATTATTACAAGTAAAAAAATGCATTAGTGACCTAATAATTTTAATCAGCTAAAAATTGTATATTTGCATGCTCATAATTATAAATTATCATTCACTTTTCTCCTTTGCTTTACTTACTAGAGTGTTTTAAAAAATTGAATGTGTTAGTAATTAATAATAACTTTAAATTCAGATTTTGAAATTTTTCTCGCCCTTTATTTCAATAAATTTACAATTTATAGCTTGTAAGTCTACATACATGTGTATATGCACATACATTAAACTAGCAATTAAATATATCTTAATATTTATGATTTTGAAATTATTTAAAGTTATAACTATTAAATCTTTATTTATTTGTAATAGATAAGATCTCCTAATATTTAGTATTTTAAAATTGAATAAAATTTTGCTTCATAAAAACTTTCCTTGTGTGAGCTATGTTAAAAATCGTAACATTTAAGACTTTTAGAATCAATATTTTTTATCTTATATAAATCTTGCTTAAATCATAGTAAACAAAATTTTAAAAAAACCTATAAAATACTAAAATAAAGAGGTTAACGTTTTTAAAATAACTTTTTAACATTGATCATATTAAATAGATATATTTACATATCTTAACATCATTTACATATTTTAATAATTTTGTCTTTCTAGATTATAGTTTAAATATAGCATTTATATATCTTAACATCAATTACCATATTTTAATAATTTTGCTTTTCTAGAATATAGTTTATCGATTGACATAAAATAAACCTGCAAATTACGTAAGCAAGTAATAATGTGAACTGCAATGGCAAAAAAGATTTCAACATGGCTTTTCTTTGAAATATATTCTCTATTTATCATTGTTATTTTTCAGAAAAGATTGAAATTAGGTTTACTTACTTCTTTTTTACTTGAATTATTGGTAGCAGCATTTATTGACTTAAATAATGAAATAGCAAATGGTAAGGTTCCCTTTGATTTAATCTACTTTTATTTTTCAATATATTCACTACTTGCAAAAGAAAAAAAGTTAGATTCCTTTTCTTTTTTTAAAAGTAATTCTCTTTATAAAGACTTTGACTTCATTTTATTTTAAAGATAAGGGTCTGAAAAATATTCAACTTTGGTCGAATTTGTTGTTGCGATACTAAACTGAGGACCTATTACCTCCCTAAACTATTTAATACAGTATTTTAAACATATATATTTGTCCACGTGGACATAAACAATAATGCAAAATTATAAATAATAATGTGTCCACGTGGGCACATATATACCATTAAAATACACTATTAAATAGTTCAGAGAGTAAAAAATATGATATTAAATAGTCTAGGGAGGTAATAGGTCCTCATGAAAGTTTAATATCGCAACAACAAATCCGACCAAAGTTGGGATATTTTTCAAACCCTTATCCCTTTATTTTAACCACCATATATGTAGACTTTGACTTAGTTTTGTGAAAATAGTCTCTTGATTCCTCCAAAATGACATGTAAACATTGGATTATAGTAATTTATTATTACTCATGTATTTCACTTTAATATGCAAGGATTATTATATCAATAAATAATGTATGTTTATTCTATTAAATTACTATAACACGTAATGTTTTAAGTTCAGATAAATTAAAATCGATTATATGTAGTTTTACTATTTATCTCGTTTATTTAAGCTAATCTCATTCTGATGTTCTCAAAACTGAGTTATTCTAATTCTAGTAGGGACAAACACTTAAAACATGCTCTACGTAATCCTAAATTCCTAAGAAATTGTCTCATTCATCTCAATCTATGTGTTTTATTTGTTTTTAGTCCGTTTAGAAAAAATGTAAAATTTTATATTCAATAATTCTTTAATTCTAATATTCGTGTAGCATGTGTAAGGTCACAAATTAATTCAAAGGACAATTCAATACATTATACACATTTTTCGTTTAAGTTCTCAAAATTCAAAAATCTCATCACTCACTTTCTTAAATTTTACGTTTGGTCAAATTAAGACGAATAATATTGTGAATCGCGATGTCCTCTTCTTCCTTTTACCCTCATGGAGACGCGGTTCAAACATTCCTTGCATGTTTGATAATATGAAAATGACCATTCAATTGGAGACTTTAGGTCTTAGTTAACATCCACATTGACTTGTACCGCAAGTATGAATATATTTTTTAACATGGTGTTATTACAGAGAGCATATAATATAACACAATATGAAAGTTACTTTCAAAAAAGATGTCGTTATTATAGTGAAATATTATTATAATTAAAGGATCACTATAAAAAATCGTGGTTAATTTTTTGCGCCGTGAATCAATGAAAAATTTGTGTTATAAAATATGATTTTTTTTCATTTTATTCTCACCGAACCAGCTGACTGGAAACATATGTTGGGCTTTGGGAAACAAGTTCTCATTAAAATACTAAGAAACTTTCTATTTTTTTCTATGTGAAAACAATACTTATTTTATCTTTTCTCAATAATTCAATCAATTTTTTTTAAAAAAATAATCACTAAATATTTTACAATGAGAAAATAGTGATTTTTTAATACCGAATGACTGGATTATAGAAGGAAGGTGGAAGTATACATGAGATTTTGAATACAGTGTATCTAGGTTAGATGTAAGTCATATTTAAATTGTTACTTTATTTTAATTAAATATTTGTTAGCACTTGATTAATTAGAGGCTTGTCATAGGTATCTTTTCTCATTAATATTGACTTTTGACTTGGTCTTGATGGGATCAATTAAAGGGACGTACCAAAGACATTTTGCTAATCTATATAACAAAGCTTAAAATTTTGGCTTTTTAAAAAAATATTCTGAATAATCATTGATCAAAATAATTGATTAATTTATATTATTATAAAATTAATGTTTATTTGATTAATTGGTGATTGTAATTATTTTTATCGAACAATTAAAGGTGTTAAAAGCCCTTTTAAAAATATACGTAAAAGGTAAATTAAAAAAATTACAATTTTGAAATTATAATAATAATTAATATTAAGAATACATTAATTGTGTCACATCATGATGCATGCTTGGTTCGTATATGATTAGCTGAAAAAGACCAATTAATTTGATGCATTTAGCAAATATAATGACCCTTTTGCTTTGATCTTTAAATTAGTCAATTGTTTTGAATGGAACAAAATAATGTTACTTACTAAGCATAAGAAAATTACCGTTAAATATAGAGTAACAACATAAATTTTAATGTAATGATTATGTAGTCGAGCAATGAAACAATTGATAATTATGATAAATTTGTAAATAATTACGAGCAAGGAAATTAAAAGTTCATACCTCAAGTAATAAAAAAGTTAAATTTTGCTTAGTTAGATATGATAAGGACTAAAATTAAAATTTAGCAAAGTCATGACGTAGAAATATTAATTTGTCTTTTTGTATTCATTGTTTGAACAATTCCATCCCCCTTAACCCAATTAATTAGACCAATATGCCAAATCCTAAAGCAAAGTATACTTAACTTTAAGTTTTTTTTTTCATGTTCAATATCTTTTATCCTCGTTGAAATTTGATTAAATTCACACATTACAGAGCTTAAATTTGAGATATTTAATTAAAAATTGAGAAATTCCGAATCATTCCGCTACCGCTCAAAGGCTTGATCCTCCTTCAAGGAATAAACTTTACTATAAAATATACCCTCAAAGTACTACCGTGATGATGCCATTAGAGCTTAAATAAATTGAAATAGCCGGCTGGTCTTTTTTAATCTATGAAGTTATTAAAAAGTCAGTCTGATTACTGTGTGTTTGATAAAATAGTTTTGCATAATATATTTCATGATTTTGAATGCATCAATACAAGTTTGATTAATGATTCGAGTCAATTCAACTCACTTCTTTCTTTTTCCTATACCTTTTTGTGGAAATTGATGTATTAAATCAAGGTATGCATGTATTTTGTGGGTCAACTTGACCAAGCTCTCTTTCGGGATAGCTAAGTTGGTTTGAAAGTGATTATCTATGGATGATTTGAGATCAATCCCCCCTCAACGTCTTCTGATTCGAGTCTATTGTATCTCCAAGGATAAAAAGTTGTAGCAATAGCAGGTTATTATAAGGTTCTACATAAAAAATAAAAAATTGACTAATTTGCCTTAAATTATTTAATCGACTATTTTCCTATAATATAATGTACTTATCCTGATCAATTTCAATTTTTATTGTCTAATTAACTCGATATTAATCATCAAAATTTTATCATTGAACAAATTGACAGATCAAACTCCCTCGATTTCTCAGAAAATCTTTAATGAAATATAGCAACTAATTGGAATCAAATTCAAATTATGTATGTATCATGACATTGAACAATTTTATCACCACATCATTCTTACTTGTTGAACAAATACTTTTATTATTTTTTATTTATACTTTTCAATTGTATTTTTACACGTTTGTTAGTAATTTATATATATATATATATAAGGATTGGACCAGGCCTCTTGCTCGTATGTACGCAGAAGTGTCAATGGGATGGTTCGGTTGGTTATTTTCAAAAAATTATATCATTCAATTTTTCGAGTTTTTTATAATGTATAACCAAAATTAGTTTTTTTAAAATCATCCTAATCATATCAATTTCTCTTCGGTATCGGCATAGTTCAGTTAATTTGTTTTTTTACTTTTAAAATATCACCTCAAAATATTCTATTATTAAATATTTCTTTCGCAAATATGTTCTTGAAGAAATTCAATTCTTCACCAAGAAGTCAAGTATGTAAAACCTTGTTACCGTGTTATTTGATTTTTTAAACATTTAATAGGAGTGCTTGTATATGTTTTGCTCTATTGTTTGATAGAGTGTCTATTATTAGTATCTTTTAATTTTAAACCTAATTAATTAAAGAGCAAAGATCCAAAGTTGTCCAGTCACTAGAGGCCTATGACCTAGGTTATATTTATATTTGAAAAATGTTATAAAATATTTTTAAATATTAAATTTAACATATTGTTAATATATAAAATATATTTACATACACATAAGATTATTTGGTTCTGGAATTTTTCGAGTTTTTTCATAAATTAAAAAGACCATTCCAATTGTTCGGAACGGTTATACACTTATATAAAAAATCCACAATTTTATTGAAAAAACAACATAAATCAGTTCGATACGGTTAGGTTCGGTTGATTCGATCAGTATTTCATATTCTTTTGACACTCTTATTAATATACGTATTGTTTTTAAGTATTGATTTATTTTATAAACATCCTTAACTAAATTCACATGGAAATAAACAAATGTGTAAAACAACATACATTTTGGTAGTTAAGCAATCACAAGGATATAATGTGGAAAACAGCCATGACCCAAGAATATGAATAACTTATAAAAACTAAAATGTGAATTCAATTTTTACGATTTTGATTTCCTTTTTCTGTTATCTGCAAATATAATAATCATCCCTGCAATAAAAATAATTTTTAACGGTAATAAATATGCATATTAATAAAGAAAGCTAAAGTCTTTGTCAGAATCAGTTAATTGTCATTAGATCTAATATCACTATAGAGTTTAGGAACATTAATTGTTGTTAAACGTATATTAAGCGATAAGTCGACAATTAAACTATTGTCCTTGTTAATGACCGCTAAAAATAATTTTTGATAAAATATGCATCCTCATAGTCATATAATAACATTATATCCAACATTGTTTAACAAAATGAGATTTGAAAAGAATATAGTATACAAAACCTAATATTTACCTCATAGGTAGAGCGACGATTCCGATAGACTCTCGACCGAAGATAAAAATAGTCTTAAAAAGAAGTAATGAAAAATATTATTACAAAGTGGTTTAATCGTATAATCTATTTTTAAAAAAGAAAAAGACTCTTCAATTACAGTCAAACACGTTTGTCTCTGTGTGTATTTTATTTTTCACTTGATCTGTTATTATTACTATTATTTTTATATTTTAATAGAAGTCAAATTCTGGCTAGATTTCAGAATTCAACACTGTTTCTAATCATGACATCAAGACGTTTCAATGAGAAATTTATATACATGGTTAATATACTGATATTCTTATGTTTCAAGTTTTTCATTTTACGAGATTTTTTTTATATCAAGATTCAAATCTGAAATATTTGATTAAAGATAAAATAACACGTGCATGTATAAGCTAGATATATATTTTTAACCTCATCACAAATACAAATATACCATTTTTCCAAGAAACAGAAATCTCTAATTATTAAAGGCAAAATTATTTTAATTATTCCACCACATATCTCACGCTACTATCGATTAACCAATTAATTTATTACAACTAAAAAGTAAGAAACTAACAAATGGTTAAAAATAAAATAAAATGAAGATGCTAAGCAATTTCCATTTCACACAATTATCCAGAAAAAGGTCCAATCAACCTTACCACTTGAGAGTAAATAATAAAGGAAGACCTATATAAATAGGCCAAATTACATAAGATATATACTTCCTCCGTTTTAATTTATTTGACCAATATTGACTTGCCATAAAATAAAATAAAATAAAAATTAAAAAATTGAACTTATAATCTTAAATTAAAGATACATCAAAATATTTTTTAATTTTGTGATCTTAAATATGATATTGAAAAGTTAGAATTAAAAAAATATAAAATAGAAAAAAAGTCTTCTGTATAGAAAGAAACAAAAAATAATATGTCAAACAAAGGAATATGTTTTAATTGAATACGTATATACATTTATTTCTTAGATTTCATCCCTTAGAAGTCAACCTAAGTATAGAAAAATTTAATTATTTTCAACTATTTTATAGTACAACTAGATATAACTCCAACTTCCCAACTACCTTCCTTTTTGCCATTATATATATCAACCAATCTTTCCACTCTAAATATTCCATGCATTAGCATAACAATAATCTAAGCTATTTCTATATACCTTTTTCTTTCTCTCCTTTTTCTCCCTATATTTCGAATTCTGATTAACTAGCACAAAATCACATACAAATTAAGCGAGTATCAAATGGAGTCGCAATCTAATTATGTTCCGAAATGGACCCCTAGTCCCAATCGATCTCCTCATAGACGTAACGAATCGGAGACAAATGATAGCATTATTTCGGAAGATATTCCTAATTTTAACAACATTAATATTCCAACAAAAAATTTCCCATTTACACCAAATATTGGTTCAATTGAAGCACCATCTCTAAGGGTTGATTCTGAAATAAAAAGGTCAATAGAGATGGAAAGTACTAATTCTCATGAGGTACCTAAACAAATTAGTGTTACTAATCCTATGGTTAGTAATACTAATTTTGGTTATGATGATGATGTGGCTTTGAGTGGAAAGTTGATTAATGAAGGAATTTATTTAACATGGAAAGATTTATGGGTAACTGTGCCTGATAAAAAAAGTGGGAGAAGAGCTATTTTGCAAGGGCTTACTGGTTATGTACAACCTGGTGAAGTTTTGGCAATTATGGGTCCTTCTGGTTGTGGCAAATCAACTCTTCTTGACACTCTAGCAGGTATTTTTTTTCTCGATTTAATCATCTGATATTCGAAATTTATTGACTCATGAATCTAAATTTACTAGGGGGTTAAAAACCTCTCCTGTCTTGAAGCTCGATATGTTATTCTAGTTAGAGGTAAAAAAAACATGATTCCCTATGTTGATTATTTTGATGCTATAGGAATTGGTTGATCTAGTCCATAGAATAATTTTAGAAAGAAGATTGTTGAATTTATTGATGATGAATGTTTTTTTCTAATTTTAATTTATGTATCTTACTTTTCTATTTTATTTTATTTTTGTAAATGTTTAAAAGTGTAATAATAGGTTAAATTTAGGAGATTTTGCTTTAAATTATTGTTTTATATAAATGGTTTATTTATGAACTACTCCACATACTATATAAAGGATGATTAAGGGTCCACATATTTTGACTTCAAACATCATCTGCTTGAGAATCTTCCATTAATTGTTGTTTGGTATAAAAGAATGTTTCAAGTCCACTAGAAAGAGACCTTTTTTTCACATTTGGTATTTGGTTTTTTTTTTTTTGGGATTTTAATTAATCTGAATTCATATTACGTGTCAAGAAAAAGAAAAACTTTCTGTGACAAAACTTCTTAGATTGTTTCCTTAAAATTAATATTTTAATTAAAAATAGATGGATTCTATCTATTGCATAAGACAGAGAAAAAACAAGGATTGAATTTTTAATTTTGTAAAATAAAATTTAAAAATAAAATTTGTTAATGTGATGTACATGATATAATTACAGGGAGATTGGATTCCAACACAAGACAAGCAGGAGAAATCCTCATCAATGGTCGTAGACAATCACTTGCTTTTGGCACTTCGGTACGACAATTAATATCTCACCTTTTTTTTTTCGAGTTTAATTTCTATATACTGTCAACATAACTTTTTTTTTCCTAAAAGGCATACGTAACGCAAGATGACACATTGATGACAACCCTAACAGTAAAAGAAGCAATTTACTATTCAGCCCAACTCCAATTACCGGATTCGATGTCGAGATCAGAGAAGAGAGATAGGGCTGAACAAACCATTAGAGAAATGGGTTTACAAGATGCAATGAACACAAGAATTGGTGGATGGAGTGTTAAAGGGCTAAGTGGTGGACAAAAAAGAAGAGTTAGTATTTGTATTGAAATATTAAAAAGGCCCAAACTATTATTTCTTGATGAACCAACAAGTGGGCTTGATAGTGCTGCTTCTTATCATGTTATGAATAAAATTGTCCAATTGGCTAAACGAGATGGAAGAACTATTGTTGCTTCAATTCATCAACCAAGTAGTGAAGTTTTTCAACTTTTTCACAATCTTTGCCTTTTGTCCTCTGGAAGAATTGTCTACTTTGGTAACATTTCTAATGCTAATGAGGTACATATCACATCCTTTTACGTACAGGTGTTGAATAAGTGGGTTGGGTAAAATATATCAACAAAAGACTAATCAAACTTTTTTCTTTTTTTTTGGTTTTGTAGTATTTTGCTTTGAATGGTTTCCCATGTCCAACTATGAGGAATCCATCTGATCATTATCTAAGGACAATCAACAAGGACTTTGATATTGTAAGTAAAAAAAAAATATTTTCTTTGTCATTATTAATTAAAATCAAATTATTAATGTCTATTTGATTTTAATTAATTAGGATATTGAAAAAGGAGTTGGTGGAAAAGCTACTGCTACAGAAGCAATTGATATTCTTGTGAAGTCATACAAGACTTCACAGGGTTGTCAACAAGTTCAACGTAAAGTTTCAGAAATTTGCAAACAGGTTTGTATAATATAAATTATATTTTGAAAAAAAATATTAATTTGTGATCTAGTGAATAGTTAATTTGTGTATAGAGTGGAGGAGAAGAGGCAAAGAAAGGGAGTCAAGCAGGCTTTATTACTCAGTGTATGGTTCTCACAAGGAGGTCTTTCGTGAACATGTATCGTGATCTTGGTTATTACTGGTTACGTTTTGCAATTTATATTGCTTTGTGTTTGTGTGTTGGAACTATTTTTCATGATATTGGACGTGACTATGGCTCCATTCAGGTAAATATTGCTATTCATCGTTAAATAGAATTAGCGATGAATTTTTGTTAATCCTGTATTTTTTTACGTTTTTCAGGCTAGAGGTTCAATGTTGATGTTTGTTGCTGCCTTCTTGACTTTTATGGCTATTGGTGGATTCCCTTCTTTTGTTGAAGATATGAAAGTATATATATATATGACACTTATTAACTATCTATATATAATAAATAATTTGGCTATTTATACAATGATACTTATATACTATGTCTTTTTTTACTCTAGATTTTCACTCGAGAAAGATTAAATGGACACTATGGTGTGGCTGCATATGTGGTGGGAAATACATTTTCTTCCATTCCTTACCTTATATTAATCTCAGTTATACCAGGCGCTATTGCTTATTACCTCGTCGGATTACAAAAGGGGTTCGATCACTTTGCGTATTTTTCACTAGTACTTTTCGCAACCATGATGTTAGTTGAGAGCCTCATGATGATTGTGGCAAGCATTGTCCCCGACTTCCTCATGGGAATCATAACAGGTAAGGATGTCACATGAATATGTTAAGCTAAATTTCAGTACGTAAAAATTAGTTTGGAGGGGGAGGGGGGCATATTTAATTTTCATGTACTAATTTTGTGATCGTTTGATAATATATAGGAGCTGGAATTCAAGGTGTTATGATGCTTAATGGAGGTTTTTTCAGATTGCCTAATGATCTTCCTAAGCCATTTTGGAAGTACCCTATGTATTACATTGCATTTCACAAATATGCAAATCAAGGATTTTACAAGAATGAATTCTTGGGATTAAATTTCCCTAATGAACAAATTAGAGGGCCAGCCATAGTTAGTGGTGAAGAAATATTGAGAAATGTATGGCAAGTGCAAACGGGATATTCAAAATGGGTTGATGTTGCTATATTATTTGGAATGGTAATACTCTATAGGTTCATGTTTTTGGGAATAATTAAGACTGTGGAGAAAGTTAAACCTATGATTAGAGCATTTATGGCTCATTCTTCCAAAAATCCAACTCATGCTGAAAATCTTGACTCTTGATAAAAGATGCATGCATTGAGAATTACTATATTTTGTTTGTTGATGTAAAATGTGTACTAAAGTTTATTTGTAGTTTTGTTCAAGACCAATGTCTGGTTGGTCTTTTTATGTACCTACTTTTGCTAGTATTAAAAGTTGGAGTAATTTGTATTTTCGTTAATTGTACTATGGATTAATATATTATCTAGACTTTATTATGTACCTACTTTCTTAGGCCTTTTTTTTTTTACTACTTCTTGGTGTATGATACTATTCATCATGATCTAGTTGATTGTGCATCTTATCGGGTTAAGAGTTATTTGACAAGAGAAAGTGAAGTTTATCCTAAATTTGTCATGTTGTCTCTTTGCATTTCATCTTTTGATGTATTACTAATACGCTCTATTTAGCATTATTTTTATACACTCTACCAAACGACCCCTTAGGGTAAGGGTAATGTGAGTTAATAACAATACCATTTTTTGGGTTCTCTTATCTTCTTGATGTATGGGATAAGCCAAGTCTTTTGCCATTTCTCTATTGACTAGTCTTGTTAATGCAAGATAATTGTTTAATTCTTAGAAATATGCCTCCTTGGTGTAGTGATATTTGTGTTAATCATTTATTAACTAATGATTAGTTTTATTTTATTTTATGTTTTTACAGAAAATTTGAATCTAAGGACGAATTCTTTTCAAAGAGAGAAAAAAGAAAAGTTTTATATGCGCCCATTAAAAAAAATTAAATACAAAAATTGAGTTTTACAAAATTATTATTTATTTGGATCGGGTGATTAATCTCTAAGATTATGATAGAGTTTCTATACATTTTATCTTCCTCAATCCTACTTTATAAGCTTATATTAGATATGTTATTATTTTGTATTATAAATGAGAGTTATACAATGGCCTTAAATAATTATGTTTATGCAAATATTTCAAATTTGAATTAATTCAATTAGTGACTTTTGCATAATAGTAATATCATAGTCTACTCACTTTTTAAGTTGTTTAATTAAAAAAAAATTAGTTCAATCTCGTCATGCGATTTCAAATTTCACAATTGAAATTTTATATGATGTCTTAGAATTTCATATTTGAAATTTAAAATTCCAAACATATGATTAAAAAGTGGATTATTTGAATTTTATCCTTCCAAATATCATATGATTATACTAAAAAGAAAAATAGGAAGTGGTTATAATATTAATTAAATAAGTAAAAACTTACATAAATCTCATAGTATTAAAGCTAATTACATTATATCTTTTAAATTATAAAAAATCTTTAAAACTATACGATGTCTTATACATCGGTAAACTTACAGAGACGTAATCATGAATGTATTTGAAAGCGGATAGAAATGTATCCGAAAGGAGAGGGACGTATCCAGGCATCATGTATAGCCGTATACTATACTAATTGTACTTTTATATAAAAGGAAAAAAAAAAAAAAAAAAAAAAACATCAAAACGAAGTCGGCCCGCCCCGTATATGGGTTTAGAGTGTGCAATTTAGGGAAGAAGAAAAAGGAGTTGCGGCAGAGAAAGAGAGAGAGAGAAATGGATGAAGAAGAGCATGAAGTTTACGGTGGAGAAATCCCAATGGAGGCTGAAATGGAAGCTGATATGGACAATCATCCTGCCGCCGACGAGGATGCCGTTAAGGTACTCTGTTACATTGTTGTATGTTATCTTTTTTTCATGTGATAAAAGAAAAACCCTAATTAGCATTGGATCTAATGAGATTGGAATTTTGAAATTTGAAGGAATTGGATGAGATGAAGAAACGATTGAAAGAGATGGAAGATGAAGCTGCTGCTTTACGTGAGATGCAGGCCAAAGTTGAGAAAGAGATGGGTTCTGTTCAAGGTAAAAAGAATTCACTTTTTCTTTTGCTTGATTACTATATTTTTATTCTATGCGGAGGAGGCGGAGCTAGAATTTCGAGATTAGTTTTTGTTTTCAAAGTGAAAAATGATATTTGAAAATTAGAGTTGTTTTTGAATTTTTGTGAGTAATTTGGAGTGAAAAGAGCATTTTTGGTGTTCTTAAAGTATCTGAAAAGGTGAAAACAATTGAGTTCTGAAACTATCAGGAATTTATGGTCGAATGTGTTTTCTGGAGTTCTAACTCTGGAATAAGTAAGCAAAATCATGGCCAAACGCCTTACGCCCCCTTGGAAAATGCAATTTACTAGGATAACAACAACATACTGAGTGAAATCCCACAAGTGAGGTATGGGGAGAGTAGAGTGTAGGCAGATTTAACCTCTGCCTCGTGAAAACAGTTAAATTCCAAAATTTTCAGGAATGTTATAACCAAATGTGTTTTACTCCGGAAAGAAGTAAAAAATATTTCATGGCCAAACGCCTTACGGCCCCTTGGAAAATGCAATTTTACTAGGATAACAACAACATACCCAGTGCTTTCTCACAAGTGAGGTCTGGGGAGGGTAGAGTGTAGGTAGACCTTACCTCTGCCTTGTGGAGGTAGAGAAGGAATTTACTAGGATATGGATAAATTATTTTTATAACACAAATAAAAGGTGTGCGTTAGGTTCTACCAAACCGTAAGCTCAATCATGACTCTGCCCCTGCTTTTCTATAATTTGGTGTCAATGCTTGAAATCCTATTAATCTACTATGGGAATGTTTGTTGGCTTGTTAAGAAGTGGTTGTAGGTTTAATATTCTGACATTTTCCTTAAAAGGTTGTGATATTTGGGTTATTGGGATCTAAGTAAGGATGCTTTGTTCTGCTAGGGTCTGTGACAGTTACTATACTATCCTTAGAAGTTGAACAATCTTTTTATGTTAAATCCCTAAATATAATGTCTGTAAGAGACTATGAAAAGATGCTTCTTTTCTGGTAGAGTTTGCCACAGTAACTGATGAAACGTCTAGTAGAGTTTGCCATAGTAACTGATCAAACGTTACCCAAAACAATGATCAAGTTTTGTTTGTCTTTGGAAATGCAATAAAACATTACATAATGGAAATGAAAGATTCAATATTTTGTAAAGACTAGTTTATCAGTTGTACCACTAAACTTGCGGGAAGCCGGGAATTGTCAATGAGGCTTAAAGTATACATTTCTACCAGTAATTGGCTGTGATTAGTCTAGACTTAAAATTTTCAATAACCTAACACTGATATCCGTCTGAAGTCGACCCTTAGGACCGCAGTCCTTGAAACTTGGGGATATGGGCCCATAAATACTGGACGTAGTTCTCGTGGTGCAAGGCTCGAACCGTTTTTAGTCACAAGTCCCTCAACCTTTGGCAAATTGAACCAAGTTCGGGGGACAAATTTTTTCTTAATTATTGTTGAAGTTCTATTTTCTGAGTTAATGGTACCAGTTTTAAAAAGAAGTTTTATTTTTTAAAATGGATTAATCATTTTCGGAACCATTTATTTTGCAGATCCTGCTAATGCAGATGCATCCCAGGCAAACCGCGAGGAGGTGGATTCAAGATCAATATTTGTTGGCAATGTAAGAACTAAAAATCTATTGTTTCTATTTGGTGATTGAATTCTTGGAGAAGTGCTCTACTTGATTCAAGAATGTTTTCAGATAACTTGGTGTATTCTTAAGTGATTTGTTTGATTTTCCGGTGGAACTGATTTTGTTGATCAAATTTGATAATTTGAACTCTGCCTTGTTAGTTTGCTCACATGGCTAATTCCAAGCATAGATAAATGTACGTTGTGGTAGGCTGACAACCAAAATAAAATTAGTTAATTTATAAATCCTCACAATATCGAATATATTATGATATACTTACCTAGGCTCGTGTAACACCTTTTGAATAGTGTAATTAAGCAGGTCCAAATGGAGGGAAATGGATATAGAAGATACTCGTAGCAGATATCAATTGTTTGGTTTTGATGCACAGTAGTAATAATTGTTGTATATTTGATAGTCCCGTTGTTTAATAAAAGTATGAATCTGTATGCAGAAGAAGGTTGTTTATGTAGTGTGACTTTTAATTTGCCGTGCAAGTGCATATTTTATATTACATAAGCCTATGCTACACTGTCTCTTTTTTCTCTTTTGGCATACCTATGTCAATATACCATGGTTTCTGGCAAGGGATGAATGTTGGATCTTGAAAAGAATCTGAGCCTCCAACCCAAACCTTAAGGGAATGGATGTGGTGTAGCCCGATACCATTTGAACCCCTTTGAAACCTCTTACACAAACGATGAGAGGCAAGTTAATTCTCTAACAGCTTCCTCCACATGTCATAGGTTTACATGTTGTGAAGCCCCTGAAAAAGCTGGTGCTTCTAAGGCTTGAACACATTAATTTGATGATAAATATGGTAATGGATTTTATTTATGTGTTATAAATTGAAAATGTATCTATATGGATGTCGGATATGCCTTGGAGTTGAGTTGGAAAGATCAGGCATGGGTTAAAGGACTTAAGAAATGAAAAATAAACCATTTCCTATAATATATATACAAGGAGATAAAACTATGATATTTGTAAGTGGGAAAATAAGTATTCACTTAGTCATGACGGTGGAAATACTTGCATAGATAAAATAATTGATAACTTAACCCACGCTAAGCCTCACGCTGAAGGAAGGAAGAGGAGGATCAGATTATGACACACAAGAATTATATTAGGCAACTCCACTTCACATAGTGAATATGAAATGTGGGGCTGAAGGGAGGAATCTACTTGAACTCTTTGCCCTTCCATATTAGTGACACCAAGAAGCTTGGTAGGAGAAATTGAGAGTTGATTTCACAAGAAAAACTCTTGCAGATTAAAAGTAGCAACACCATAATAAGTGTAATCACTACTAGCTTATATTTCAAGGTATCGATGTCACCATGTGTTCTACTTGCTATTTTTTATTACTATTTGAGACGTGCATAGTAATACTTGAGAGTTTAAAATGAGGAATTGAGCATGAATGATAATATTAGTATATGAGTTGAGCTAATTTTTGACAGATTTGAACCTTAGATTCATGTTTTGGGTTGAATCTTAGAATGAGTCAACCAAGGGTTTAGACTTATGGAATGTAATGGTAGATGACTAGTATCATGTGGTACTTCTCCTTCCCTCTCTGCAAAGCCTGCTTCTGAAGTTTTTCAGTTAGGAGGCTTTAAGTACTTTGGTGGTTAAGGATCAAGTTTTTCTTAATTAATTACTTGTCGTTGTGACAAGTAAACTTCCTTTTAAATGATAATTTTTCCTTCTCTAAGTTCAAATTAAATAACTTTTCTTTTAAGCATCTTTATTTTATATGACAATCCTTCAATCAAGTGTTCTTTTCCTCCCATATTCAACCTGTCAATTAGACACATCTCCATGCGACTCGTATAATGATCTAGTCAAAATTTTCTCTTAATTTGGAGCTAAACAAACCAAATTCTATTTTGGGGTGGAGGTCGTACTAAACTGTAGTACATTTGGGCAAAGTACATTCTAGTTCCACTATAGTCGGGGAAATCTTTTCCCTACTGAAAGCTGTTAGTATTCTTGAAGGATTGCATATATATTTTTCATTACATCTACTGATATAAAAGAAGTAATACACCGCATTTCCCTTGGAAGCGTTGGAAGCATGTTTATTCCTAGTTCATGTTTCCTGGCTCTATAAAGTTGCAATGTCTTGACCCATTTCATTATGAATGTGGTATTAGAACATGAATATCGAAAATGTGAGGGGTGGTCATCTTGTTTGGGAGGTTGTATTGATGGTTGAAAGCTTCGTTTATTTGTTATGCTTGAAAATATAGAACTTGATCTTAACTTGCATCATGCACCATTTTTTTTTGTTTCTTCTGTTGCAATGTCCAAACTTCTTGGTATAATTGTCTTTTTCCTTTTTGTAATTGCAAGGAATATTTGGTTCTTCCTGATGATCTCTTTGTTTTGGTTTGACTTTGATGCATCTTGAGAGTCATGCCTTGACTTTCTGTCACTATAATCGCAGGTGCATTCATATTTCTGAATAGCGCTGGCACCATAAGTTTTTGATGGTGGAAGAAGTTTTTCTGATTTTAGATATTTCTTTTAAGAGGCATTTTTACCTGTATGTTGACTTGTGAAAAGTTTGAATAAGAAAGACAGCAATTCAGCAAAAAAAAGAAATAGAAAAAAAAAAGAAAAGAGAAAAAAAGAAAAGAAAAGAAAAGAAAAGAAAAAGATTAGAAAGAAGATAAAAAGCATGAAAAAAATAATATTGTGAAGCTCCACTGGGAAAAAGATGGAATTGAAAGACAATTCTGCAGTGAGAGATAAAGAAAAAGTATGACAAAATGGAAACCACAAAATCATTTTTTTTTTGTTGTTAAAAGTACTCTCACCTTAGGTTCAAGTTTCGACCTTCTTGCAAGAAGAAAGATACATTTGCCTATGAAGTGCAAACCCTTTTCATCGGCATGCAAATTCTAGTTGCCGAGTCTGGTTGCTGCAGGCAGCTGGTGGACGTGAGTATTCAGATTTGACTAGCTATTAAGCCTGATATGGTGAGGTGTCATTACTTTGCCTTCGGCCTTATCTTTTATTTCTTCTACGGCTACCAAAACTATCATTCTTGAACTATATGATCTGTTCTTGTCGTGCTTCTATGGTGATCGGCAGTCAGTTTCCATTTGTACCTACACTATTTTTCATTGGGGTGAAAGAACGAGGGAAAGGAGTATTTCTTGTTTGTTTAGGATGTAAATGAGGACCATCAACATTTTGACTCCAAAGTTTGGCCGACGAGAGAATTATCCTTTGGATTTGTAATTGATTGATGAAAGTTTTTCTTGAAACCACCTTTTAGATCCTTATAGAGCATTGAAATCGTTTTTAGTTGCAAAATTTGATTTTACAGCAAGAAAAATGGAAAATATTTTCTGTGTCTAACCTTAGTAAAGTCAGGAAAGCTAAGTGTGCTGAGCTGGATGATCTTTCTCTTGTTTGGAAGGTGTTGGGGCACAAAATTGTTTCTCTTCCTTTATGTGTTGATATCCGGATGTGTATTATACTATAATATCATCATCTTTGGGATCATAGGTTTTGCAAAACTTAACCATAAAATAGATGAAGAATTCTAGCTTTCCATGAAGACTGAAGTGTAGAATTCCTTATTTCATTGTCACTTGCAGTTACCATGTCGTGTTTAATAAATTTCATGTGACAGGTTGATTATGCATGTACCCCAGAAGAAGTTCAGCAGCATTTCCAGGCATGTGGTACTGTGAATCGAGTTACTATCCTGACTGATAAGTTTGGTCAACCTAAAGGTTTTGCGTATGTGGAATTCGTGGAACAAGAAGCTATTCAGGAGGCACTCCAGCTGAATGAGTCAGAACTGCATGGACGCCAGTTGAAGGTGAACTTATTTTTTTCATCTTTTATTTGAATAGAGTAGTTTCTCTTTATCAACCATGTCATGTCATGTTTGTTGGTGGGAGGTGAGATATATAAACATGGAAGGCTCTGCACTAAAGGACTTGGGACATACTGAACAGGTTGTGACAATACACAATCTGTCTTAGAGTAAATCTGTCATTTAATTGTTGTACCTTGCTGATCCTTGTCTTGTCAGACCGAAAACACATAAACTGATTGTGGTTTGCTAGAGTAGCATATATGTGGATTACAGTACTTGACTAAAAATAAGATTGGAGTTAGGGGTGGGCATTAAAACCGGGCCGAACCGAATTGATTCGGTTCTCCGGTCCTGTTTCGGTTTTGAAGTTGAAGTATTTGGGTTTAACCAAAATACCGAATTATTTTTATATAATTATAAAATATATACTATACACATTTAAGCCCAAAAAGACCAAACCCAAATACCCAATTCTGCATACAGATCATGTAAGAAGTTTTTGCACGGATTACCCCTATTTTGAAGTGGTCTTTATTTTTTGCGCCTGCTGCTCATTTAATGAAAAATTGTGGGCCAAAGTACGCTTATCCATGACCTAATTTCACAAGGCACAAGTTTAGAAATTTTTGTCTTGTCCGGCATAAGTTTTGCAGGAATCAAGTTATCCGGCATAAGTTGTGTAGAAGCCGGAAGGTGAACACTACTTCATAGGATGTTAATTCCCTTTAACTTGCGTCTATAGATGACCCTTTCAATTGAGTTATAACTGTAGCACTGTACGTCGATTATAATGTTCCAATAGGTGAGTTTGTCTAATTTGTTCAACTGTAAAATCTTTTATGTTCTCTATTTAGATTATGTGGCTTTGTATAAGTATTATGATTAAATATGAGGTCATACCAAAGAACCGAACCAATTTTGGTTCAGTATATATCAGCAACAACAACAACAACAACCCAGTGAAATCCCACTAGGTGGGGTCTGGGGTTCAGTATATATCAGCGAAGAATCAAAAACCAAAGTTTTAAATAACCGAATTGAAGAGCCAAATGTTGACCCTAATTGGAGTAGTAGCTTAAAGGGAGGATATGGTTGTTGTTCAATCAGTCTAACCAAACTACTCGGGCACTTTTATGAAGTTTTAGTTTTCTGATTTTGCAATCAAATGCCATATTATCTATGACACACTAATATGGTGTTTCCACCGAGTCTTTTCTTATTTGATGTGTTCATATTGTGATTTTCCCTCTATTGCAGGTTATGCCCAAGAGGACTAATGTACCAGGGATGAAACAGTTTCACCCTAGACGTTTCAGTCCTTATCAACCTTACGGATTCAGAAGGCCATATGCACCTGCCCCTTATTTCTATTCTCCTTATGGATATGGGTAAGTTTGATTCAGTTGATTATCTCGCCTCGACAATCAAGTAGATGAATCACACGTATGATTGTTTCGCATTTTGCAGGAAAGTTCCAAGATTCAGGAGGGCTTCACGGTACATGCCTTACTATTAAACCATGCGATATGCTACTACAAAATCTAATTCAAGCAGTCACTTTAATCATAAAAGATCATGATACTGTATCAACTAGATTTTGCTTGAGACATTATAGCCATTGCCTATCATAAGTTTAGGTATCCTTCATCTGCATGTGATTTTTAGGGAAGTCCCTTCTGTATTAGTATTCTGGAAGCATTTACCGATTTGATAATACATTTTACTTGGAGCATTTCTGCTGCAACTGTTTTGAGTTGGTCTTTAAATTTTTGCCACTAAGGATTCCTTCACCTCTAAATCAGAGGTCTCGGATTTGAGACTTGGGGGAACGTGAAACAATCTTGTAGGGGATGCTTCCTCCAACACAGATACCGGATAATTTTGTATCACTCACATGTTATTGAGGATTACGGTTCTCTTCTGAACAAACAGGGTCAACAATGTTTCAGCACACTTTTCGTTAGGGATATTTTCTTGAGGGCCTTAGAAGATCACTTAGACAAATGCTGGTAGACCTTGTTGGATTCTAGCTTTCACTTCACATTTTTTTCGTGACAGTAGTGTCCGGAAAGCTTGAGTGCACCTCGAGTATTCCACCGGATACTAGGTACCTCCCACCAGCACAAGAATCAGATAACTCTATCCATCAAGGCTTAGACAGATGAGATGAATATACGCATGGAAATCTTTGTTATATATGAATAGATAGGTAAGTACACAGAGTCAGGAATGTAATAGAACAGAAAAAGAAAAGAGGAGTAAGGTACACAAGACAGAATTCACATTTATACATTGTAGAAAGCAGGTTAACTTTCATATATAGAGTAGTACAATTTTTAGAACTTCTGGAAATTGATCAAGTAGAATTTGATCGTCAAACCTCAAGGAGATTGCGGCCAATCATATCCAGAGTCCACAACATTTAAGTCATCATAAAACCACATTTCGACATCCTCAATAACTTGATCATCCTCCCAATACACATCAGACATCTCATCAAAGTCGTCATCATCCACATCACCAGCCACAAAATCCCACCGTACATAGCCAGAAGAACTTGAATAGTCAGAGCAATTGTCCCAACCATTCCCATCATAGCAATCTACAACAATCGGACCAACCACCTTTAGCTGATGGAATGTCTTCATGAAATCATCATCGAGGTTCACATTCCAACAACCTCTTACATCCAGTAGCTCAAGACATCTGCAGTTTTGAAGTACCTCAATTATGCTTGTTGTACCAACCAACATGTAGGCAATCTCGAGTTGCTTGAGATTTGGCATTGTACTTGATATCGCCAAGGCTTCATCGTCTTGGGATAGCTTGCCAATAACCTCAAGGGGATGCATTGTTCGACGCAAACCAGTGAGACATTTGCAATGCTTCCCTATAGCTTCAAGGGCTCTGGCTCCTATTTTTAAGCAGTAGCTTACATCCAAAAATGTAATGTTCGTGAACATTCCCACAACTTGTTCCACAACGGAATCACCTATTTCACTTTTTGGCAACCTCAACATCTGCAGAAATTTGGCACTTGCAAGCAAAACAGAGAAGGGATTAGACAAATAATGTCATGGTCTTTACTGCTAGATGAAGAGCTCACATAACTCCATCTAAATCACCAACAATCTCAAAGTTCATTCACATCATGCAAATGGATAAGAACCATTCTGAAACTCTATACTAACTCACTTGATCTTGAAGTACAGTATCTTAAAACGATGTGCAACATTAAATGTACTATAGACTACTGCAGTAGCTGAGAGATGGAAATACTATCAAGACTGATAATGTACTAACTTGTTTGCAATGAATGAGAAGCTTGAGTCGCGAGAGAGACTGGAAACACAAAGCTTACGCAGAGAGCCACAGCTTCTTGTAATAAGCAATTGAAGCATCCGATCAAGGTTATCAGGGCATCGATTTTTGCTCCATTCCTCAATGTCAATCTCTTGCCAACAATAAGGACCCTTTGCTGCTTTTTCCCATGACTTGCACACCCTTGGGACTATAGTTAATACCTCTTGAAGTGAAAGGTTTCTAAATATTAGCCCAAGTGCATCAGGAATCAATTCATCCCATCGACGAAACTCAAAACTCTCCTCCATCTTAGCTCTTGATTTGCTGCAAAAGGAATGAGATATATTCAGGACAAGATTCTTTCATCATAATAAACCTATTTTATCTCATTGCTTCAATGCTTGAAAGAGGCAAAAAGCTCAGAAATTTGGGTAATCAACAGCTATAATTTCAACACATGATAAACAAGATCCAGAAGAAGTGAAAATGTAAGCAATTGACTAGTGAAATCACAAACACAAATCAACAAATATTTAAAAGATGAACTAAACACAAGGCCATAAAAAGAGGGAGAATTCTATAACTAACTTTATAACAGAAAAAACAAGATTTCTCAAAATACATCAAATTGGTAAACAATAAAAAAGCAAAAAGAGACAATCTTTACACAAGAAATAAAATGTTAAGAAAAAGATAAAAGGATCAACCTTAAATATTGCCACAGCAAAACACTAAAGCAATGAGATTCCAATGTGTGTTGAATACCCAAATCAGCCAACACCCTTTTGAGAAAAATACTTAAATCAAGAAACAATCATCTAAAATTCTCAAGAAAAGCAAATGAATTCTAAGAATTTCTGTTGCAAAGTACAGCTGAAAAGAAAAAAGATCAAATTTTTACACCAGTAAACAGAGGTATCTGAAGAACCCCAAAATCAAGAACCACAATACTTATGTAACAAAACAGCAACTTCATGCACAAACTCAAAAAATGCATACAAAGAACGAAAGGGTGTCAGTAAAAAAGAGAAAAATGTTCAAAAACAGCAAAAAAAAAAATAGTATTTACCTAAGAATTTGTACTCTTGGATCTGTAAAATTTACACCGGTTTATCCGCCTAAAATGAAGGGGCAAGAGAATGTGAGTTTTCAGTTAAAAATGGTGTTAGTGTTAGGTAGAAGAAAGAAACAAGAAGAGAGACAAAAGAAACAAGATTTGATAACAGGGCTTAAAAAAAAAAGGAAAATGTGAAGGTGATTCGAGTATATGCAGGGGAGATGCATGAGGTCGTAAGAGATTGACTATGAATGATTTCAAGAACGGTGAAAGTATATGCCTAAAATATATTGAGGAGAGGTGATTAGACAAGACATAATGTAACTTTCACTTACGGAGGATATGATGGTAAATAAAAGGTTATGATAAAACAAAAATTAGGATAAGAGGTTAGTTAAATAGTTGAGCGGTGTCTCGTTTGTTCTATTTTACTATTTGTTGTATTACTTTTTGTAGTTTCTTGTCTTTTGAATTTGGTTATTATTTGTAGTTTTTTTTAATTACATTTCAACTTTTCTTTCTTTATACTGCTTTGGACCGTCTTTTTCTTGAGTTATTTATCGAAAATAGTTTTTTTACCTCTAAGATAATGACAAAGGTTGTACACACTTTATCCTTCCACACCCTACTTTGTAGAATTACATTGGATATAATGTCATTGTTGTTGTTATAATTTTTTTTTTATTCTTAAAAATATTATATAAACTTAATTTGATATGATTTGATATTTTAATATTTAGTTACAAAATTTTACAAAATAATAAATTGATAACTATAAGTTGTTCGACTTTAACTTACATATACTGAAATTACTCTCCTCCTCTTGGCCTTGCTTTAACTCCTGTCTCATATGAAATAGTTCATTAAGGCAGGAAGTGTACTAAAAGTTGTCTAAGCATTGTAAGGCTTAATTTTATCATATTAACATCAAATATCATAAGAAAGAATAAGTAATTTAATTCCTCATTATCTAAATAATTAATTTTATATTATTGCTTAATTTATATATTTGTTAGCATTATGACAATACATATGAACTTAATTGACTTATATTTGTTATTTTGATTAAAATAAGTGTTTATAAATGTTTATTTTATTTTATTCAAACAGTCTTGTCTAAAGTCTTACCTTTAAAAATAAGTTATGTAATACATAAATCTATATTTAATCAAATTTTAATATAAATATTACATGCCCGAAAATAAAATAAAAAGTATGGAGTACTTGTGAGCACTGAATTGTGTCTTTGAAGTCTCTGTAAATAAAGCTGCACTCATTTATGATTCCATGCACAGTTATTTCATTTCTAAACCAATTTAATGTTGCTACCTAATATGATCAAGTGTCTTATTACTGCTAGTTCTTTTGTTTATATATCTATGATTAAGGGCGGACATAAGTCATCGAAAATTGAATTAAAATTTATCGATTTGAAGTTTGATTACATATAAGAGATGATTTATTTTTAGTATTGCTTATCGAATTGTCGAATTGAATTTTGAAAATATTGAGTCGTATTGATCCTAATATCTATTCTTAGGGGTCGTTTGGTTGGGAACAAGTTATTCTGGGTTAGCTATCTTGGGATAACTTATCCCATCACTATGATATAAATGGTGGATAAGTTATCCCAAACATGACAACCAAACAAGATACAAAAATTTGATCCCATCACTATTTATTTTTATCCCTCACACCAAACGACCCCTTAATGAATTATTTATCATAAATATGGATAATATTAACGAGTGATTTGCATATCTTAATTGATTTATGTCAATAAATTCATAATATTAGGATTTGAGAATGGAGATATAATATTTTTACATTGTTTATATAAAAACTAGCATGTCAAATGTTAGATAAATTATGAACATATTTTGTCAATAAATAAAATTTTCAAAGTTCAGTATTTGATATCTATCCCTATTTTCTTGTGTCGATTACCAAACTATAAAAATCAAACTTGAAAATATCGAACGTCCACCTTTATAGAAAACAAAATCTTTCTTCTAAATTTTGCTTCATTAATAATATTTTGTTTTAGTTTCGTCTTGCTTAACTCTTGTCAATTTCCTAATCTTGGATAATTCTGTTGCAACAATGAAAAGGTTCTCCAAATATCATTCTGTCCAAACAAAGCTTATTAAAATGATTTTAAGTTCTATGTATGTATTAGTATAATATTTACGTCTCAATTACAATTAATATATAATTACAATTAAAACATGTTACTACATTTTAAAATATTGCAAAATTTCACTACTAAATTTTCTCTTTTAAAAAGTGTGGAGATGAATTTTGGGCTCAATGGGCCAACAAATTCTTAGCACAGTCCACTAAGCTAGTGTTGGCTTGATTCATGAAAAAACTATCAAATAGACGAATATTTCTATCATATTTACTAATTCTTTGTATAATTGAAATAACTACATCTTGTCTTCTCATTAATTAATTATTTTATATCAGATTTCAATTCAGATATACCTAGATGCATGCATTTTTACTACCAGACACACTAAAATATAGAGAGGTGAGTGAGAGAAGGAGGGAGAAGAGCGAGATAGGAAGGAGGTGAGCGAGAGAAGGAGGGAGGAGAGCGAGATAGGAAGGAGGTGAGTGAGATCCCCATACACATGTGAATATTCCTCAAATACATGTGAATCACACTAGATACGTGTATCTGGAATACCAATTATGGAAAGAGAGGCGAGCGAGAGAAGAGAGTGACAAGCAATATAGGAGATATACGAGCAAGAGAGTTAGATACAGGCTATTCCACTTGGAATTGTGTATTTTCAACAAATTATACTTAATTTTAACCCCATGTATCCGAGATAAATGTATCTAGACATATTTGGGTGCGCTAGATATATGTATTCGAAGTCCAAAATTTGATAAGATTCGTAATATTACAAACTAGCATGAATTTAAGTAATTAATTTCTAAATTAATGAGATTTGTGTAAGTTACTTGTATTTATTAGTGGGAAAAAGGACGAATTTACCCCCGAACTTTGATAAATGGTACGTCTATGCCCTCCGTTATACTTTGGGTCCATCTCAGCCCCTGCCGTCCAATTATTGGTACACACATGCCCCTCTCACTAACGGTCCCCTCATCATGTACACGTGTCTTAATCCTAATCAACTACCCATTTGACCATTGTTTTTAACCCATAAACTAACAACCCGCCCCATAAACCCATACCCACCCGATTCCCTCTAAAATATCCTAACTCAATTAAAAGACCCAAATCTTTCGGGTCTCTCGTTCCTATCTATAATGCATTGTTAAACAAAATTAAATACAATTTTAATACAAAATTTATCCATTACAAATTTCTATTTTTTTTAAATAGTGTTTTGACCTAAACTTACAACAAAAACAGTTACTGAATTATACAAAATGGGAAACAAAATTAGATATATAAACACATAGTTACGATCCTCCTCACTAATAACAACAACATGAAGAAGAACAAAGAAAAATAAAATTTGATTTTTTCTTCGATTTTTTTTTAAAAAAAGGGATAATAAATAGATATAGAAACTAAAACGATGGAACGACGCCCTATGATGCATCGGCGGCGATGAGTGAATCGATTTCAATTTCAGTACGTTTAGCGAATCTCCCTTTGATTCTGGGTCGAGTCTCAGCATAAGCTTCTCTAGAAGAATATCGAATCGTCTTCTCGAACTTTCTATTCTTTCTCTTCTCTCTATACCTCATTACCCATGCTTCTCTGTCTGAACCGAAAACTGCATTCGGTACAGTGTCGGCGTCGGCACCGGCTGATGAGTTCATCACAAAAGTGTTTGAAACCTGTTAGTTAAACAAAAGAAAAATGAGATCGATTCACGTGAAGGAAGAGGAAGAAGGAAATAGACGAGAGAAGATACAGATGCATACACTTTGGCTAATGGATTGAGAGGTGAAATTGTACATGTAAGGTTTAGATCTAGCGAAATCGATTTCGTAGGTAGGGAATCCATCAACGACTGGACCTGGTAAATGAGTACTTGTTTCGTTGTTTTTCTGCATCGGCACAACTCCGTCGGAGCTATAATGGCCGTGTTGATGCTGTTGATGATGAAGAATATGCGGTTTTTGCTCACATGACATTAGATCTATATCTAAATACGAATCCATATCATTAAACAAGTAATAAATCTGATCATTCCCTTCTTTCGGCGTCGAAAGGATCCACGACGCTGCTTCAGCTTCTTCCTCCGGTTGAGAAAGATTCTCACCAATACTATCAAAGTACTTCTCATCATCAACAACATCAGCATCAACATCATCACCGCCGTGAGATTTTTCAACTCTATTGTGAGAGGAACGAGAGACCCGGAAGATTTGGATCTTTTAATTGATTTAGGATATTTTAGAGGGAATCGGGTGGGTATGGGTTTATGGGGCGGGTTGTTAGAGGGAATTGGGTTAAAAATAATGGTCAAACGGATAGTTGATTAGGATTAAAACACGTGTACAGGATGAGGGGGGCGTTAGTGAGAGGGGCATGTGTGTACCGATAATTGGACGGCAGGGGCTGAGATGGACCCAAAGTATAACGGAGGGCATAGACGTACCATTTATCAAAGTTCGGGGGTAAATTCGTCCTTTTTCCCTTTATTAGTCAGTGTTGATTAAGCCATCATTTGGGCCTACTTCAAACTGAATGACTGGTTGTGACAATTATGGATCATTCACACAAATATTCTTATTTTGGATTGGTCTTTAATTTTTTGCCTTTCAAATTGATGATTTTTAATTTTTATCACTTAAAATTTCAAATATAAAAAAAATGACTGAAAATATCCCCGACAACGCAAAAAACAAAATAAAAAATTGCAAGGCAAAACAAAATTCACTAGACATTAATTTAGTGACACAAGTTACGCCTCGGGGCAGGGGCGGAGCTATGACATGGCGAGGGTGGTCAGATGAACAACCTTCGTCGAAAATTTTTTACGGGTATATATACTAAATATCGAATTTTTTGGATATATACTAACTGTTGCACAACCTTGACACAATAAAGGTTGACAGCCCAGCGGTTAAGATTGTGCAAAGATGCCTCAGCGTTCCGGGTTCGAGCCCAAGCGTTGGCGTTTTCTTTAAATTTTTTCATTATTTCATTTGTTCTCTTAGAAAAGGCAAAATTCAGTCTGGGTTCGATCCCAGGCTTGAACAATTCATTTATTTAATATTTGTTCCGTTTTTCTCTTAAGAAAAAGTACAAAAGTTACCTTTTTTAAGTTGAGAAAAACAAAAGGAAATAAAAGGTCTATTTTTTACTTTTCTTAATTTAAAAAAAAAATAGATTCATAGTTGTCTTTTCCTTTTAGTTTTTTGACTTCTTCTTCTCCGAAAAACCCTTTACAACTTTACTCTTACCTTTCTCTCTTCTCAACTTTCATACATATTTGCAAGTTTTAAGAAATTGGAAGCTTTAATCATTGTATATTTCTTCCTCAACCGCCATTGAAGTGTGAAAAGGTATTTCTTAATTCTTTTTTTCCTTTAGTTTAGTTTTTTCTAATCATGTGTTGAAAGACTTGAATATCTTAGTTTTTATGTTAAAAGCTACTTTATTTATTTGAGTATCGATCAACTATTTGGTGTATTGTGGATGCTTTTTAATAAGTTTGGTATACTTGATCTTGACTACTATTTCAGTTTGGTGTTCAATGAGTTTGGAGAAATATTTTTTTAGAGTACCCAAAACAAGTTTGGCGCCTCAAAATCAAAATCAACTACGCCGAGATGAAAATGTCAACCAAATAGAAATATCATCTCACTCTTCCCAAAGACAAGAATTTGATGTAAATGATTTAAAGGCTGATCCGGCTGAAAGAACTCCAATTTTGAATTATCATCCAAACCTTCGTGATGAGATAAGGAGGGCATATATCATTAAAGGTCCTTGTCAACCTCAAAATCATCAGTTTCCTCAAACTAATTTTTTTGGAACACCACATCGTTTTGTTTATACATGGTTTGATGAATATCGCGATTGGTTGGAATACACTATTAGTGCGGATGCTGCTTATTGTTTACCTTGTTATTTGTTTCAAGGAGAAAACATTAATCAAGGTGGTGGTAATGTATTTTCGACTAAGGGATTTACAAATTGGCATAGAAAAGATAGTTTTGCTACACATATTGGTCTACCGAATAGCGTTCATAATCAATCCAAAAGAAAGTGTGAAGATCTCATGCGAGAACAACAATCCATTCAAGCCCCATTTTACAAGTTGTATGATAAAAGTAAGCATGAATATCGGATTCGGTTAAACACTTCAATCGATGTGGTAAGACTTCTCTTGGATCAATGTTTTGCATTCCGTGGTCATGACGAGAGTGAATCGTCATTGAACAAGGGTAATTTTCTTGAAGTTCTTTCTTGGTTAGCTGCTAGATGTGATGCAATTAAACCTTTTGTGTTAGAAAAAGCTCCAAAAAATAATAAAATGACTTCTCATGACATCCAAAAAGATATTGTGACTGCCTGTAAGATTGAAACAGTTAAGGCAATAATAAAGGATATAAATAGTGACTACTTTGCTTTATTGGTTGATGAATCTAGAGATGTGTCACGCAAAGAGCAAATGGCTATTTGTCTAAGATATGTTGACAAAATGGGGTTTGTGATGGAGGCATTTATTGGACTTGTTCACATTAAAGATACTAGTGCTTTATCTCTAAAGAAAGCAATTGTAGATGTACTTGCTCACCATTCTTTGACTTTATCTAATGTACGTGGGCAATGTTACGATGGGGCAAGTAATATGCAAGGTGAGCTAGGTGGTCTTAAAACGTTGATTAGACAAGAAAGTAGATCGGCTCATTCTGTTCATTGTTTTGCTCATCAACTTCAATTGACTCTTGTTGCGGTTTCTAAAAAGTGTGTTCAAGTAGGTGAACTTGTATTATTAATTTCAAATATTTTGAATGTGTTGGGAGCTTCTTTTAAACGCGTGGATAATTTTCGAGAATCTCAAAAAAAGCATCTCCAAATGGCATTGGATATGGGTGAACTAGAAACGGGTAGAGGGTTGAATCAAGAACTTGGTCTTGTTAAAGCCGGTGATACTCGTTGGGGATCTCACTACAAGTCATTTGGAAACTTTATTAGTAGCTTTGACTCTATTGTTGATGTACTTGATACTCTTGTTGAAAATGCAAGTACTTTGGAAGAAAGAGCAAGCGCATCGGGATTTCTCAGAAGTTGTCAAACGTTTGAGACTATTTTCTTGTTGCATTTGATGACAGATGTTTTAGGAATCACAAATGATCTTAATGTTTCATTACAAAAAAAGGAGCAAGACATTGCAAATGCCATGATTCTTGTAAAGGTAGCAAAGAGAAGGTTGCAAGCTTTAAGAGATAATGAATGGGATCCTCTCTTTAAAAAAAATATTGGATGGGATTCACTTAAAGAAAAGGTAGAAGCATTTTGTATCAAGCATGGCATTTCATTACCCAATTTTGATGATCCATATGCTAATTCTGGGAGATCACGACGTAAAGTAGTTATTTGTACTACTTTGCATCATTATCGTGTGGATGTGTTTTATAAAATCATTGATTGGCAACTACAAGAACTTAATGATCGTTTCAATGAGGTGACAAGTGATTTGCTTAATGGAGTATCTTGCTTGAATCCAATTGATTCATTTTCTAGTTTTGACATAAGGAAGATAATGAGAATGGTTGAATTATATCCTGATGATTTTGATGGGTCCAACATGAGAGCTCTTGAGAATCAACTTGTTAATTACATTATTGATGTTCGTGATATTGATGAAAGGTTCTCCAATTTGGGTGGACTTGGAGAACTTTCAAGAAAGTTGGTTGAGACAAAGAAGCATTTAACCTATTCTCTCGTATTTCTTTTAGTGAAGTTTGCTTTGCTTCTACCTGTTGCCACTGCTACAGTTGAAAGAGCTTTTTTGGCAATGAAGATTATCAAGAATGACTTGCGAAATCGAATGGATGATGAATTCTTAGATGGTTGCATAGTACCTTATGTAGAGAAAAAAGTATTTAAAGATGTTTCTAATGAGTGTATTATGAAAACATTTCAAGAGATGAAGTGTCGTCGAGTGCAATTGTAGTTACCACTTTACAATTTACATATTTTGGTGTATATGAAACTATCCGTCAATATATTTGTCCTACTTCATCTTCCTTAGTTTATTCATTGATATTTTGTAAGTTTCTGTTTTAAGAATTTTCATTTTGGATAGTTGGTTAATTTGATATTGAGGTATGACTATTTTGAAGCCAATCTTTATAATTTGACTAGCAAGGTTTATTTTTTTACTTGTCCTAAAGTATGAACACCCTTGGCGAAAATCCTGGCTCCGCCACTGCCTCGGGGCATAGGTTTAGTGACACAATTTATGTCCAAAGTTTAAGTTTAGTGACACAAATTATGCATCTCACAGAAGAATTAAGCCCAAGCCACAAGTTATACTTCAAAATATATGTATGGCACAAATTATGTCTGAATGCAAAAGAAACTAAGCCCAAGGCACAAATTATTCCCCAAGTCATCAGTCTTAGTAGTCCAAATTATGCCCCAAAGACAACTTATGTCTTGGGGCACAACTTGAGCCATTGAATTTATGTCTTCACGTTCTTTTGATTAGAGAACAAGTTATTCCGTAATTAGCCAAATCTATAATTGTTATCTCATCTTCAACATGAGATAAAAATAATACTACAATCCAATCAAATATGAGATAAACTCATCCTAAATCTAATCTCGAATTAATTATTTCTCATCCCTCGTACCAAACGAGCCTTCGAAGCATAACTTATGACACTACTCTACAAGTCTATACATTGTGTGTTTGGCAGAGAGAAAAAAGAGAATATCTGTATGAAAGATGTTTTTGAGTGACTCATGATAATAGATATAGATAGAGTAATATATAGGAAGTATAAAATCACAACAACAGTAACAAAATCTAGAAAGTCCCAACTTTCACTTCATAGCTTTATGTATAGCTTACGCTACATAGCCTTAAATTTTAGTACTAAAAAGAATCAACCATAAAAGAAAGGTAAAAAACAGTAGTATGTACTATTAAAAGACTATGCCATATTGGTAAAAGAAAAAAGAAAAGAAGAGTATTTAGAGAAAAAAAACCATGAAAATAAAGAAAGTGAAAGAAGGTTTATTTGGGTTATGGGTTCGGGTCGGGTCGGATTATTTTAAGTTTTGAAAAGTTAATTTTATGTGGACCAATTCTATTAGTTTAGGAGTTAATTACTTAGATACACGTTAGTTTGTAATATTACAAATCTTATCAGATTTTGGTATGTTCAAATACGTCTAAATACATGTATTTCATGATATATCAGGTCGAAATTAGGTGTGATTTTTTTTAAATAAACTGTATCCAAGTGAAATTACATGTATCTGTGATACATAGACAAATTTCGCTCACATCCCTTCTATCTCGCTTGCTATTCTCCTATGTATCTTATGTCCTAGATACATGTGAATCACACTAGTACACTAGTATCTGGTGTGATTCAGATATATTGACAAGTCTCGTCCGCCTCCCTCCTGTTCTCTCTCATTCTCTCCTTATTTCAATGTATTCGGTAGCCTAAAACATGTATTCAGGTGTATAAAATATGTATCTAAGTCTGACTTAAAATATGATATAAAATTATTAATTAATAATATAAAATATAATTATTTCAAACTATAAGGAGAACTAGTAAATATAGTAGAAATATTTGTGCAAGTAGATAACTTCTCAAAAAAAAAGAAGGTCCACCGTACATGTGGATTAAATAAAAGAAAAAATTACCTAATAGCAAGTAGTCTATAATAAATCAAGGCCATAAATCAAAGGTGTTAATTTAAAAAATAGAATAGCAAGACATGAAAACTTCCTATTTTGCTTATGCTAGAATATGGTAGAGTGACTCACTTTTTGGCGATTTGTTTTATTGTGTGACAAATTTGATTTGCACAAAAAGATACATTTTTCAGAGTGCGATAATGAAGAAAATCTTGCTACAACTATTTTTTTTTACATTATAATTTTGTCTTGGATCGGTTGCTTATTATTGGACTTATACCTTCTTTTTTTAGATAATTCAGACTATTGATAGTTTTAAAAAATATGAAGAAAACACGGTAAATTTAGAATGATCTTTTAAATATTTTGTGAAAAAGAAAAAAAAGAAAGATAACTTTTGTTAAACAATATCCAAGAGTTAATATTTCAGATGATCACTCAATTATGCACTTTTCTCTCAGAAAGTCACTCAACTTTCAATTTTAACTCAAAAATCACTCAACTATGCACTTCTTTCTTAGAAAGTCACTCAACTTTGAATTTTAACTCAAAAATCACTCAACTATTTACTCTTCTCTCAGAAAGTCACTCAATCTATTCAATTGTTGTTTTAATTAAAATTTACTGATATTTAATTGTTTATATAACAAATCAAAATTTTAAAAAAATAAAAAATACCATTTAAACCATTTAGTGATCCACCCACCTAACTCGACCCATTAAAAAATATAATATGACCCATTTTATTTTGCCCTTAATCCTAAATTATTCCTTCTCTTTCTCTTCTCCTCTGCTCCTCTACATTTTCCTTTTTCGTTCTCCATTGTTGGAGCAGAGGAGAGGAGAAAGAGAGGGAATAATTTAGGATTAAGGGTAAAATAAAATGGGTTATATTATATTTTTTAATGGATCGGATTAAGTGGGTGGATCACTAAATGATTTAAATGGTATTTGTAATTTTTTAAAATTTTGGTTTGTTATATAAACAATTAAATCAGTAAATTTTAATTAAAAAAATAATTAAATAGATTGAGTGTCTTTCTGAGAACAGAGTAGATAGTTGAGTGACTTTTGAGTTAAAATTTAAAGTTGAGTGACTTTCTAAGAAAAAAGTGCATAATTAAGTAACTTTTGAGTTAAAATTTAAAGTTAAATTACTTTTTAAAAAAAGAATGAGTAGTTGAGTGACCATGAGATATTAACTCCAATATCCAATAATTGAGTGACCTGTCTATAAATTAGTAGTAGGCTAGTAGCCTTACTAGGCAGGGTAGAGCTATATAAAAATGATTTTTTTAAGAATTAAAAAAATAATAAAAAATTTCACCTTTTTCATTTCAAATACTGATAAATAACTTTTATTTGTATTCATGGTCACATCACTTATTTTAAAATATTACTTTTCGCTTTAAAAATAAATTATTTTTTCAAGTTTTTAAAATGAAATGGGACAAGGGAGGGGTCTTCCTTATTTCAATTTGGTAATAGACCTAGTTTAGTACTCCACTTTGGATCACTTATCGTTTTTACTAAAAATAAATTATCTAAAATAATTTATCATTTGAAAAAGTCAAAATATAATTGAGTATATTTTTTTATTGTAACCTTAGTAATGATTTTTTTTAAAGTAATAAATATTGACTAATTAGTATTAGTACAATAAAACCTAAATGGACTGTTCACACACATAGTCCAATATTATAATTGCTTAGGGCATCTCCAATCCAAACACTAAATTTTACACCAAATTTGATGTTATCATTATTTTTTATGTAATCAATTCCAATCCACTGCACCAAATTTTACACCAAAAAGGAATTTTTTTTTACTCTTCATTATTATATTATTATTTTTTATTTCATTTATATTTTCTTATTTCATAAAACAAATTCTTTCTAAAACATTCATCATATATTATTCATGGTGAATGTCAATTACTACTTTGTTGAATGTTTATTATTTTTGGTTATTTTTAAGTACATTGTATTATTTGTTTAATAATTTATATGTCTGTATTTTTAATTTTTGTGAAGGTTAATTGTAGTTATATCCAATTATAATTTATAGTAGAATTAACATAAATTTAATTTTTAAAAAAAGTCATAAATAGAAAAATTAATTTATAAAAAAGCTAAATTTTATATCTAAAATTAATATTATAAAAATATTACATAAAAAATAATTAAATATACAAGAGATTTAATTAAAACATCCAATTTATATAATGTTTAATTAAAAGTTTGTATAATAAAATAAAATTAAAATATTTAAAAAGTAAATTGGTGTAACACTATTCACACACCAAATTTGGTGTAAAATTGATGTGGGTTGAAGCTCAAAACACCAAATTTTACACCAAATTTTAAATTTGATGTAAAATTTGAAGATGATCTTAAATTGACTTGCTTTTTAAGACTAACTCTCTTCTCGTTAGGCTCACATGGGTTACGGAACTCACCCCCTTCATTGCTTCCATTTTAACTCGAACAAAAAATATTTTCTTCGACTTATGGCGTTTTTATTAGTAAATACTTTTCTAATGTAGTTGACGACAAGAGCTTCTATGAGGAGTCAATATTTTAAATAATTAAAGATAATAATTAAGTATATAATAATCAAAACACATGATTTCTTTATGAAAAAAAGTATTTTTTTTAGAAGTACTTTGTATAGCTTCTTTATATTGCTATATGTGCATATATACCTCTTTAAAATAAATTTTTGGGTTAGTAATACTCTGGTAGGGGTCTGTTGAACGCCATCCACTTCAAGGAGATTTGATTTTTTATTTATTTTTTATTTGATGTCCGGTATTTACATTGGAGTCCAACTAAATTTGAATTCGCGCTGGAAAGTCTCACATTGAGTGGTAAAGCACTTCATGACAAAGTCGACTTCATACCCAAGGGGGCTCGAATCCAAGACCTGTTGATTAAGGATGAATGAGTACTTACCACTCCATCACAATACTTGTTGATAAGGAGATTTTATTTTGGGAAAACACACTCAATATTGGTTTTTCATTGTGTTATCAAACTTACTTATGATTGATGGAGTGGTAATGTTTTTTTACTTTTATAGTTTGAGATTTCAAATTTGAATAGGACTTGTATGAACTCATTCTTAGAAGGGAATAATTTATCTCAAAGTGAGATTTTTTGACGTAGATTTAAATTAATCAAATTTCAAATAAGAGTCTAATGCTGAGTGAATAATAAATAACAAATAATTAAATTATATGAATTACATGAAAATATTTTACTTTTTTTGGATTTCAACTCCGAAAAACATGTTTGATCATAAATTATGAAATTAAATTTGAAAAGCAACGTAAAATCGTTTCTATCACTCCAAATTACTGACAAAAAGTAAAAAAACAACTCTATAATTTTCAAAAATTATTTTTCACTTTAAAAACAAAAAAACTTTTTTTTCACTTCACAATCAAATCCCCCCTCCCCCCAACCCCCACCCTCCAAAAAAAAAAACACAAAAACAACAACAACAACCAAACTCATAATTAAAGCAAATGAAATGAAACCATCATATTGTATTGTCTCCTCAACCCCAAGTTCATTTATTATTGTACCTTTCAATTATTTACTACCTTTGAACCATGTTGTACTTTGTTGGGGCCATGAAAGACTGAATGCTTGCACATGCTTCTACATTTAACAACCATTCAATTTAACCAACGAATGTATGGTCCATATATTACTATATAAGAAAAGGGAATAAATATTTACCACAAGTCAACATGTGTTTCAATAAGAAAAGGGAATAACCAATATATTTATAAAAAGAAATGATATATAAAATAAAATGAAGAGAGTATTGGTTTTTCAAAATGGAAAAGGACAAAACACATATAAATTACTATATAAGAAAAGGGAATAAGTATTTACCACAAGTCAACATGTGTTTCAATAAGAAAAGGGAATAACCAATATATTTATAAAAAGAAATGATATATAAAATAAAATGAAGAGAGTATTGGTTTTTCAAAATGGAAAAGGACAAAACACATATAAAATTAAAAGACATATAAAAAAAAGTTAGCTTAACTCTCAAACAATTCATCAACGTAGATTGTGGTGCATTAGTTGAATTAATCCATTCTTAATCATAAGTCTCGAATTCAAACTTCGAATATGAAAAAATATTATGTTGAAAGCGTTACCGTCACGACCCAAAAATGGACGTGATGGCACTCGTCGTATCCCACTAAGACAAGTCAGCCTAAAACCCAATCATTTCTATAAAGTGCGGAAATAAAGCAAAGTTCAATAGCAATTACTATTACGAAAACAAGTCAACTTAATTTAATCCCCAAAACCTGGTTGTCATGTGCACAAGCCTCTAATGTAAATACTGGAATTGAAATAAAATACGCAAGTCTCAATGATGTTGTCCTTCAAGTAAAAACAAAATCATAAACAAGAGTAAGGAGGTTCGCTGAGATGACAAACAGCTACCTCTCAGATCTCCACAGAAAGCCTCGGAAACGAAGAGAATGGAAGGTATCACGAAGATCCGGGCTCGTAACCTACAAAAGATTGTAGAAGCAAGGGGTGAGTACCAAACCACACGGTACTCAACAAGCAAACCTCTAAACACAAGCTAAGGGAACAGAATACGGGTACTCCTTACACCCCATCCTATCCTCCATAACTACAACCTGCATAAAACCAGCCCAACCTAACAATTCATAGTTTACAATGCATACAGCTCAACAACAACACTCTAACAGATTATATATTCTCAATAACAACTCAATATTCATCAATAACAAGTTTCACAGAAAGGCACTCACAAAATCAGCAACACACAAGATCAAGTTAATCAATAATAAAAATGTGCAATGCAATGAAATGCAATGTCAAGTATAGTGATGCATGTCTGACCTAATGATACACACCCGCTGTCTCTCAGTCCGGGACCCATGGGGGACATATCTGTCCATGCATCCGTCGCGGCGTGCGATACGACCCTCGATAATAGTAACCATCGCGGCGCACGATACGTCCCTCAAAATATAGTATCCATCGCGGCGCGCGATACGACCCTCAATAATGGTACATCCTCTTATCACATAACATTTATCACAACCATGTCTCAGAACAATGCAAATGACATGTTCACACAAATAATGAGAAGATGACCAATTTAACATCAATGTACAATTCACAACAATACAATCGTGACACAACATCAATAATTAAACAACAAGCCTTTTTATTACCCTTTTTCCATCATTAGAATTTTTCAACATAGACAAGTCAACCCATCACCAATTTCCATTACTCCCAAACATATACCACAAGGAAATACACGAATTCCATACGCTTAGCAAGGGTTTAGAAATCCACTTGCCTCAAATAACCGAACAATCACTCTGAGACTTGAGCCTTCCCTTTTCGTTGAGCTTCCAAATCAATGCAATCTATTCAAGTACATAGTCACAATAAGATTCCGAAACTAACAATACTCATGTCACTATAGGTCTAGTCTGAACCCAAAAACTTACTCAAATATATAGTCAAGTTCCTAATCTTAATTCCAATTAACATTCCAACTTTCATATTTTCTAAATTTCAAGCGTAGAGTTAAATTCCAATTTCTCCAAATATCATAAGAAAAATTTTAAGAACTAATGAAACAATAACACGTCAACCTGCTATAGTCAATAATACCCAGATTCCATGCACCCTAAAATATTCCACATAATTAGAACACCCAGGACCCAATTCCAACCGTAATGTATAGTTACTGGTCATAATTGCTTGTTCCAAATTTTTCCAACCAAAATTGTCATAACATTACTCAATATATATATATATATATATAATCACTCCTCATCATTGAAAAATTAGAAACCCTCACTGGCCACCAAAATAACAAATAATAATAATAATAATAATAATTAACTCCTAACAATGGATAAAAGTGATGCTGCACAGCAGCAAACAAATTTGCCAAATTCTTGTAATCTCATGCCGCTATTTTCATGTAATCCATTCTTACTCAATTAATGATGGTTGTCAGAATTGTCTCCTCCAACCCCAAAATAATTGTCGCCACTCCTATCACAATTCATGTGCATCTAATTCCCATTACTATAATAGTATTCTATATTCACATATATTATGCACTAGAATTTATTTCTTATGGATATAGAGCTAAGCCTCTTACCTTGACGCGAACTATCGAGGTTCCACGACGCTCTGCACAGGTGGTTTCTCCCTTCCTTTCTTTTCTTTTCCTAAATCCTAAATAAAATAATTAGGTATTCAAAGTGGCAAATTACACTAACTTAATCTAATTATATGGAACAAATGGTATAGGGTCTTAAATATATGATCACTTTAGCCCATTAACTATTGCTTAAGTTAATTATCCACAATCCCCCCTCAACTAATTAACTAAAGTCAACAAATAGTTCAAAAATAAAAAAAATAATTTTCCGGGTCATTACAGTTACTCCGAATTTCTTCTATCCCAATTTAAATGTTTTACAGTTTGATATGATACAAAATTGATACTAAACTATATATATATATATATATATATATATATATATATATTAAAATATTCTTTGAATTTTGTAGTTTTATTACTAAATATTCTGTACATTAAAGAATTAAAAATTTGGGAGTCAGTATTCTATACTACTCTCTATTTTAATTTATTTGTATTATTTAAATTTGTACAAAGTTTAAAATAATAAAGAAGATTGAATGCTTCATATGCTTTACCATAGAATAAATCAATCCAATTTCCATTTTTTTTTCAATGCAATCACTTTATATCTCCGACACAATAAAGAACACGGTGGAAGGAAACAGTCCTAGCTTTCGTCCAGCTGATCATTCCGCTGGCTTCCTTATCATTAATTTGTTCGTAGCAATTGTGACCTCTCAAAAAAATTGATGACGATTTTTAAATCTTATGATCTTAAATTCAAAATATGTTAAATATATTATAATATCTTTTAACATTGTTGTATTATATTAAAAATATATAAAATATTATTTAATCTTACAAAATCTTAAATATATTATATATTTTTTTAAAAATAAAAATAATATAACAAATTGAAACAAAAAAATAATAATATTAACCACAAGGTAAAGCTTATATCCTATTCTCTCCTCATCTATTAAATCAATCAGAGTCAAACTTCACTGCCCATTTTTTTCTTTTATTTCTGCAAAATCTGAAAACCAAAGTGTCTCTGTCTCATTAAATGTTTTTTCTAGCCACTCTAATTTTTAGTATTAAATAATTAAAATTGGATAGGTATTTTAATATATAACAAACAAATAAAAATGAATGCAAAAACTAGTGTATAAAACTGTTTAAATTTAAGTTTTTAATGCACATTTATTATTTCTACCAGAAAATTGTCAGTAATATCCAACGGGACCACCGGAAGCAAATGATGTTTGTGTTTGAGGTCCCCAAATAATTATTTTTGTGAAAACATTAAATCTTGTTTTTTTTTTAAAAAAAATTATATATAAACTAATTAAATTTTCTTTAAATTTGTAGCTTCATAAATTTAGTATGAGATTTTTATCATTTTATAATAAAATTTTAACCGTCGCTAATTATGTTGATAGAGAAGGACACTGCCAACAAAGGTTATAGTGGAGTGACAAATATTTTTTTATTCTTAATCAAAAGCTTAATCAGATTCAAGTCTTCTTAGATACAAAGTCACTTTTATTAGAAAGCACGTCCGAATTCAGTCGAACTCCAATATAAATACAAAACACAACAAAGAAAAGATAGAGAAGGAAGCAAAAAATAAATAGGTGGTCCAAATTAATTAAAACCTTCATTCTTCCCTATTACTTCCTCTCCTTTTCCTTGTCTTGTTCTTTTCACTATCTTGTTTTTTTCCCTCTATAATAAAAACAAACACATAGTGTTGAAAACCTCACTCTACACCTCTTAATTTCCCTTCTCTTTAAAGCTAAAAACTTTCAACATATTTAATTCTTCATTTCTCCATCTCCCTACTCAAATTCTTTTTCTTCTCTACTTCTAGAGGCAATTAGGGTTTTTCATCTTTTTTTTTCTTTCTTCTTTTATGTGAAGTTATATATAATTTAAGAAAAATGCTACAATGGAAGCTATGAGTATAACTTCACTTTTTTCCTCATTAATTTTCTCTATCAAAGAAATTGTTATTGCATTTCTCATTCTTCTAGTACTACTCTCTCCTAATTCATATTCCTTAAACCCTAATTATAAACATGAAACCCTAGACTCTACAAAGGTAATTATCTCTTAAATTTCTTCTATTATAATCTTCTTCTTTTTTTGTTTATATAGTACTACTAGTACTTGTAGTAGTCCATGTGGTACATGACCAAGAATTTGAATTTTGAATATATGTCGGTGATTTTTAACCATAGACATTTTATAAGGAAGTTAATAGGCTTATCATGAATTAGCTAGTTTAAAAATATAATGTTATTTATTATATATTATATTTTAAAAAATATTGTACATATATATATGGTTCGAGTTGAAAATAGTTGATTGAGTTTTTATTTTTTTGGTTTTGAGTTTTATAGGATGTCTTAGTTGAAGAGAAATCAAGATTGGGTTCAATGCCACCGAGTTGTTACAACAAGTGTAACCAATGCCATCCATGCAGGGCAATTCAGGTCAGTAGCGTACGCAGAATTTTTCAATTATTATCACAATTTGATTTTGTATCATGATTTGTCGTTCTAATTAAAGTGTTTTTTTTTTTAAATTCCAAATTAAATGTTTATTTTGGTTTACATATATATAATTGACATAAAATTTGGGAATAAGTCATGTTGAATGATGCAATTGCCACTAGTGCAGGTACCGAGCCTACCGAGTAATAATGGTGTCGAACCAAGTGGCAATGTGGCTCGAACCCAAGCTAGGTCCATGGACCACAGCACGGTAGAATCGTCACTTTCACGTGCGGGAGGTAGCAGGTACTCGAATTACAAGCCACTTGGATGGAAATGCAGATGTGGGGGTCACTTCTACAATCCCTAGCTCAAAATTATCTAATTTTATTAAAAATGAGTCAATGAAACGACGATAGAAATGCCTTTTTTTTTGTTAATAGAGAGAGCAAATCGACGCTTGAAAAAGTTCTTTGAGATTCTCAATTTAGGACTAAAGAGTTAAAATTAACATGTGGAATATGTAATTTTTTATTTTAATGATTTGTAAAAATTAGAGAAAGTCAAGTCAAGTCAAGACATTAAATGAGGTTGTTATAAGTAGTATTTACTATGGTTGTACATATTGATAATTAAATACTGATCGATTGGTATGGTGTTGATATAAATGTAGTGCGGTAGGTTTTGGATTTTTGGATCTTGTTAAAGTATTTTCATATAATCAACTTTAATTCATTGAATACTCTCTCGTTTTAACAATAGTTGTTTTCTAAACTAATTAAGATGTCCAACAATACTTGTTTACTTTATGAAACCAATGAATGATTTAACAAAATGGTCTATTTCATATAGTTCAGGGGCAATTTTAATCCTTTTCCGAATAAGGTTTGACCAAAAGTGCTATCATTTGTCAATTGTAATATTAGGGTAAACATGAGGAATTATTCCATCTCTTTTAATTTGTTTGTTTGGTTTAACTTTGACATGTATTTTAACAAAATAAATAAAGCTTCTGAATTTTAAATTAAAAATATGCAGAATATAGCAAAATATTTTTCAATTTTGTGATCTTAAACATGTCGTGTAGAAATGTAGAATTAAAGAGTTGTTAAAAAGGTAAAATTACATTCTTGTATAAACAAATTAAAAAGAAAAATAAGATGGACAAAATTGAAAACGACAGAGATACTAGTTATACTTTTATTAATCAACTAAATTTGAGACTCTAAATCAATTTAGACAATGTTAATATATTGACAACTATTTTGATATGTTATACTTCAATCGAGAATTTGTACCTTCACAAGATAAAAATGAAACCGTATACGTATTACTCTTTTTAATTCTATTTGTGAAATTACACTGGATACGTTTTGTCGAATATAATAAGAAATCTTTTTCTTATTTTCTTTGAATTTGTTTCAGTGACAGGCACATTATGAGCACAATAATTCCAACTGCCATGCATGGCAACCACAAATATGATTTCTGATATTTTTTCGATGATTTTTTTTCCTTTGTTGGACAGTCTTTTTCTTATCCTCTTGGGATTTTCCTGACCTTTTCAAATCTTGTAAAAACAGACCCCATGCATGTGTTAATTACCAAGAATACCCTCATGAAAAAGACAAATGTGAGGTTAAAATAGTCAGTATTATGTAAGTAAGCAAAAGATTTTATGGTAGTGTATCAGAGGAAAAATAAAAAAGTTGAGTATAATAGAAGCAGAAGAGAAGAGGACAAGCAAAAAAGTATAGTTGTTGTAATGTCTCATCAGATTTCAGTCTTTCACCTGTCTCCATTAGATCATACTGGCTAGTCAGTGACGGAATTAGAATTTTTATTAAGAGTATTCAAAAATTGGAAGAAGTAGACACATGAACTAAGTAAATAAGGTTCAACATTTATTATATGGACCTTAAAAAATATTTTTATCATGTATAACTAATATAATTTTTTCCGCTGAGGAATATTGTTCGAATGAATCCCTTGACCACAAGGTGGCTTCGCCCCTGGTAGTAGCCATTTTGATTGGTTCTTCATGCATAAAGAGTTTAACTCAATCGTTGAGCGAAAGATTGTTCTGTTTTTTTTTTTTATCTAGTATATATGGGAGTCTTCCATACTCACCTCATGGTGATTAGGTCTAGACATTTGGAGTGTGAACAATATCAACATGAAATTCATGATGAAAGAAATGAATTTTGAAATCAACTCAATCCAAAACTAGCTTATTAAGAGAAGATTGTCGAAAATCATATAAAAAATCTATGTTCCCATGCCACAAACTATGTAGGACTTCAACATCTTCAAACTGGACGTCTAAAACATGAACAATATAAGATGGACAGAGGCGTATCTAGAGGGGTTCCATGGGTTCACATGAACCCATGCTCCCCTCTCTAGATTATGTATAGTAGTGTTATATTTTTTTAAAAATATTTAAATATAGAGGTGTGAACCCACGTTAAAAGTAACATATAATAATACAATGAAGATTGGGTGCACCTCTTTAAGCAAATATAAAAATTTAAATCTTATATCTATCTTATTTTTGTTATTAACACCCCTCCAAGTGGTTATCGGTAGCACTTTTGGCGTTTCAATCAATTTTTCTTTTATTTTTTTGCTTTTATCTTTCAAAATTTTCAAATGTGTAACATTGAAAATTCCTAAATAAAATTAGCTTGGTATAACTTTTATATAATTAAATCAAATGTGTATATTAAAATTTAAAACTAGTAGTATTATATATGTTGGACCTATAATTTTTAAAGTTTAACAGTTAGTGTTAAGAACGTAAAGGTTAAACCGATCAAATTTATATCTTAGATGCATCTTTTCGTAATAATGCATCCATCCTTACGAAATCCTGAATATGCCTCTGAATGGAGGACCAACATTGGAAAAAATGAATTGAGATTAGGGATGATAATGAAGAGCGAGTGCAGTCCGGGTTGAGATTTAACTCGCAAAAATTTCAATACCACCTCCCCCTTACTACCACCAACCAAACGAAAGACTAAATGAAATGAGGTTAATTTTTAGGGAAAATACATAAAAACCCCTCTTAACTTGGCACGAAAATTTACTTTAGTACTTAAACTACACGGGTGTTTATATACCCCCTTTAACATATTTGATGTGAATTATTTTCAACCATCTGAACACCAGCCTCGTGTGCGTGTTGATACAGCTTGGAAAGGCGCGTAATTCATCTTTTAACATTTTAAAAAAATTAATTTTGACCCTCCAACGGTAATATCCGACCCATTACGTATTTGAAGATCCATCTTCACTTTTAAAGAACCCTAATTTCCTCTTCTCCCTCACCAATCCAATCATCCAAAAATGGGGACCTAATTCATTATTTTTTTCTTGATTTTTCTCAAATCTTAGCTCTTCAAACCTAAAAGTTGAATCTTTGAAGGAATAATTGTTCTTCAAAATGTAAGATTCAAACCTATTCTTCTTCATCTATTATTTTGATTTTTCTTTCCTCCCTTTTTTCTTATTATCTGTTTTTTTCCAGATTCTCGTTACTTCTTGCACAAAATTGTAGCACACAATGCAATCAATTAATTTGACAAATCTTTGTATGGAAGAAGATGATTATACTACGAAAAAAAAAGTTTATTGTAATCATGGACTTGTGGTGCGTTTGAAAACATCTTGGACTTCAAATAACTCCAGAAAAAGATATTGGTCATGTTCTTATTATGGGGTAAAGATCATTTTTGTTTAATTTTTTTTAGCTGATTAAGAATTTGATTAACCACTAATTCCTTCATCCTTTTTCATTATTTAAGAGTCCTAGATCTTGCAACTTTTGGTGTTGGAAGGATAAAGAAAATATTGATCCGAGGTCAAAATTTGTGATTTCTAAACTAAAACAGAAATTGGGTGAGCTTGAGAATATAGTAGAATCATCTCAAACCTCAGCCACTGCATTTGAATTGGTTGAGGTTACTGAAGAAGTTGACAAGCCGGGAGATTTCAAACAAGATGATGATTGTCTAGGTATGAAATTGAAAATGTTGCAAGAAGAGGTTGAGAAGATGAAAATAATGCAGAATAAATGGAGAAGAACATGACAGAATGTGCTTTTTTTGTTGTAGCTTGTTGTTATGTTGTAGTTATAGCTATAAGCTATTGGTACTGGGTGATATATATGAAGAAAAGGTTCAATGAAGTTACCTTAAGCTCTTGATATAGTGAGATCAATGTTTGTGTGGTGTAGCACTGTTTATGTTGTAATCAATTAGGTGCAAGACTTTTTTGTAATGAACCGTGTTGTAATCAATTAGGTGCAAGGCTCTTTTGTAATGAACCGTGTGTTTTTCTTATTCTCTTAATGTAATTTGCTGGTTTGTGTATTTCGTTTGTGTTTTATTTACAACTACATGCACTAAATTGCAGTTACAATTGCATAATTGTACACATAAAAGTAATGAAAAACTGGCTGCATAATTGTTTCAAAAAGAGACAGCTAAAATATCAAACTAATGCAGTCACAATTGCATAATTGCTTCAAAAGCAAACATAGATCAAACTAATGCAGTCAGAGCTGCGTAATTATTTCAAAAAAAACTAAAATATCAAACTAAAGCAGTCACAGCTGCATAATTGTTCCAAAAATAGCTAAAATATCAAACTAAAGCAGTCACAACTGCATAATTGTTTCAAAAACAGCTAAAATATCAAACTAAAACTGTCTCCATATCAAACTTCAACAGCATTGTACCTTGTTCTGATTCTTTCACTTTCTCTCATCTCTTGAAGACCTTGTTGAGGTACAACAACCTTTACTTTCCATTTTAAGCCTGATCTTGGTTTATTATGATGCCTTAGATTTTCATTCACTATTGAAGAGTTCATAGGCATTTCGGGCCAGATTCACAAAAATATGTTGTCTTAGATGTTTCATAAGTTAAAATTGAAAAATGTGTAAATAATTAAGACTACTTACATTGTGGATTGTAAAACCACTCTGTGTATGTAGTATCCCCATTCCAACCATTCTTGGCCTCTTCCTTCCTCTAGTAGCACTAGGAACATCAGTAGCAGTAGCAGCTACACCAGTTCCTCTTCCCCTTCCAGCTACACCAGTTGCAGTTCCTCTTCCCTTTCCAGCTAAACCAGTTCCAGTTCATCTTCCCCTTCCAGTGGCACCAGAACCATTAGCAGTAACACCAATCTCTGTTCCATTACCAGTTGCAGCTCCTCTTCCCCTTCCAGTGGCACCAGAACCATCAGCAGTAACACCAATCTCTGTTCCATTACCAGTTGCAGTTCCTCTTCCCCTTCCAGTAGCACTAGCCTAAAACATAAGTTGATCAACAAAAATATTAGACTGATTAAGAAGTAAATTAACAACTAAATGAATTACTATAAACATTACATGTTTTGTAGAACCTCTTGGTCGACCTCTTCCTCTTTTTGTGCTTGATTGTGATTCAGTTGGTGCTGTAGAAGAACCAACACTTTACCTTGTTGAACTAGTCTATCTTTCTCTTCCTCTGCCTGCATTAGCTTGATTATTTAAATGACAATCCCTCTTATTATGACCCTTTGCATGACAAAGACTGCATGTCATCTCAACTTCTCTCTTGGACAATTTTTCTGTTTTGTTTTCATTCTGCACCTTTCTCCTACACTTTCTAGGCCTTTCTGATGGTGTTTTTATAACATGTGGTATAACAGAAGGGTTGATCGACTGTGGCCACATTTCCATGTTAGTAACTGGTTGAATATAGTGACTATAGACCTTGAGATAAGTCTCCTTGCTATACCAATGTGCAACATAGTTAATGGACTCCAAATTTCTAAAATGAAGTGCAACTATAACATGGCAACAAGGTATACCTCTTAGCATCCAAGATCTACAAGTACATGTTTGATTTCCTAGATTCACAACAAATGTGTTACCCCAGCTGTCTTTAACCTCACAACCATATGCACCATTCCATTCAAGGTTACACTTCATTGATTTTGTTGTGTTCTCTGTTAATACCTTTACGACTATTGGAGATATGTCTGTTATCCAAGTATCACAGAACTCCCTCAATTATCCTATTCTTTTCATCACTTTGATCTTTATTTCTTCAAGCATTATGATGATAGTTTTGTGTCTTGGCCCCAAAATCCATGAATTAGAGCTTTCAGCCATGTTATTGTCAACACTATCACAACAGTTAAAAATAAAGCTCTCTATATTGTACCACAATAAGTCATCACATATTCCAGTTCCTAACTTCTCTATATGATCCAAATTTCTTGTCAATTATTGTTCATAAGTAGATTTGGCACATCTCCAAAAACAGTTTCTTCTTTCAACGTCTTTTCAATTCTTAGACCAGTTGGCTAGAACATGTCTTGCACACATTCTTTGTTCTGCACTTGGCAGAAGATTTTGAATTGCTTTGTCAGGACCCTTTAACAATATTTAGAATAACATGAGATCTAACTTAATGAATAAATGAAAAAGAAAATAAATGAATAAATAAAAAAGAAAATAAAAATACCTTCTGCATATCAGTAATGGTTGTCAATTGTGTTTCATCTCCTAGCTCAAGATCATGTCTTACAAGCTTCATAAACCATTTTCAAGTGAATGTGTTTTCAACCTCAACAACTGCTCATGCTAGTGGTAGCATTTGGTTGTTCCAATCCATACAAACAGCCACAATTAATTGACCTTTAGAAACACCTTTCAAGAAGCAACCATCAAATCCTATACATCTTCTAGCTCCAGCTGTGAATGCCTTCTTTAAAGCATCAAAACATATGTAAAATGATTGAAACATTTTTCTGTCACCTTCAAAAGTTTGTTCACCAAGTCTCGCCACACATGTGCTGCCTGGATTAGTCCTTAAGAGCTTATCTCTATAATCTAAAATTCTTTTAAACTCCTCCACATGATCACCCATAATTTGTTCAACACAATGTTTCTAGCTTTCCTTGTTACAGTTCTCCCCATATACACATTCAACTCTTTCTTCACTAAAATTTGAAACTGAAAAACTCTAATGCCAGGCTCAGAAATAATTCTGTCCTTGTACCTTTCTGATAAGTACTTTGAATTCACCAATTTATTTTTTGTTGTGCCATTGCATTTATGTACTGGATTATAATTCTTCACTACAAAATCTCTTGTTCTTGAATCAATACTTTCAAACAACAACCATGGACAACCAGTTGTACACTTTACCCTCACCCTAGTTGCATCATTAACATATTTATCTAATTCAACATGTTCTTGAACTACATATCTAGTAATAGCTTCTCTAAACTGCTTAACACGTTCAAAAGCAAATCAATCTCCCAAACTATTAACTGACAGGTAGGATCAAAGACAACTTTCTTTTTATTTCATTTTTCTCTTCTTGCTTTTCTTTGTCTTCTTATAGGCTGTTCAACCTCATCTTCCTCATTAACTTCTTTATCAGTATCTATTTCAAAACTAACAACTTCATCTGAATCAAAGTAGGGCTCATCTCCAGCTATCTTACCCTCAAAAGTAGTTTGTTTCTTGGATAAATATTCATCATATCCTAAATCAACTCCTTTTTATCCTAAATCAACTCCTTCAGATCTAGGGCCCTTTTCTTTTTTATTTTAGCAGCCCTTTTCTTTTTCCTAAGATTTATAACCTCCTTATGAACATCACTACCATAATCATCTTCTCCTTCATCAGACAAATTTGCATTGTTTGAATCATCATTTCCTTCGGTTTTACTTTTCCAATCAGACTCAACTTCTGAAATATCAAATGCAGCAGAAGAAGAAATACCACCCAAGTCTTCTCCAACACTAACAGAAGCCCTACCCAAGTCCTCTCCAGCACTAGCAGATGTCCTACCCAACACTTCACCAAAATCTTCACCCACAGTAGGTTCTTCAGGTTGTGCAACCTCTTCAAACCCTAAACCTTCACTACCCTCAAAAGTTTGACTAGATTCCTTATCAAAAGTAGCATTAGATTCCCCACCCACATCATTTAGATATCCAATATAGGGGGGGGGGGGACAACACCTTCTTCAACTAAATGAGTCACATAAAGTTCAATAATATCTCTATTTTTTTATTAAGGTACAATACCCATAATATCCCTATCACTTTTAACTTCAACAACATGTCGACATTTATGTGGTTTAATATAAACAACACAAACAAAACAGTTATAGCCAATTTCTTTAACTATATCAACAAATTCAAAATAGGACAATTTATCAACATCTACATCAAAACAATCAGTGACAATACCTCCTTCATACTTAATACGAGATTTTTGTTGTATTTTTCTACCATGGTGAAACCTTAAGGTAACGTACACATCCATCGTCAAACTGAAAAGATAAAAAAACACTAAGCTTTACGAAAACCCTAAACTCGATCAAATGCTACAATCATCTAAACGAAGATTACTAACCCGATAACTTTGTTTGTTCACGAATCAGCAAATCCTTCACGCTAACGAAAGAAAAATCTTCAGCTTAGGTCTTGTAGAGTTGAGAGAATGAGAATCGGGCTTAGAGATTTAGGGATATTTGTTTAGAAATGGGTCAGGTTGTATTTTGAAAACGGGTGGGTTATATAAAACAAGTAAGATATTTTTTAAACCCTTAGCGACGTGGACCAATGAAAACGCACGTGTGTAATAATACCCATCCTTCAACTGGGCTGGTGTTCGAAGGGTTGAAAATAATTCACATCAAATATGTTAAGGAGGGTATATAAACACCCATATAGTTTAAGTACTAAAGTAAATTTTTCGTGCCAAGTTCAGGGGTTTTTTTATGTATTTTTCCTAATTTTTATTATATAAGATAAAAGGAAAGTTAGGTGCAATAGAAAAGAAAAATATCAATAATCGATCTAGGTCATAGCTTCCACATCAATAATATTCAAATGCTCTATAATTATTATGAAATTATATCCATCTCAAACGAATTCTACCAACAAACTATAACAATGTGATCAATAATGAGTGTTGTCTTTGCTTTACTATCTTCTATTTATAATATAGGTATACATAGAGGAAACACAATAAATTATCATAATTTTACAAATTTAACATTTTGAAGGTTATGAAAATGAAAGATATGTGAGTTACGTTATTGAGATTATTAAGAAATAAGTCATGAAAATAAAAAAGATGTGGGTTATAAAATGAATTTTTCAGCAAATATTTTACAGAAAAAAAAGGATAAAATAATTTCTAGCCTATGATAAGTGCTACCTCACTTTTCTATTGCCTAGACTAGATTTACAAATATAACATATATTTTGTATATAACCTATGAGTTCCATTTAGTTTATATTTAATATGAATGAAACTTATGTCAAACCGACCTTAGCTCAGTTGGTAGAGCGGAGGACTGTAGTTGTTGCTGAAATCCTTAGGTCGCTGGTTCGAATCCGGCAGGTCGGATTCTATTTTTAAAAAATCTTTTTTTTGACTATTTCGGATTTGTGGTAAATCACTCTCTACCAAATATGATTCCTTTCTTATGACTCGAACCTGAGACTTCAATATGAACTTGACTAATATCCAGTGACACAACTTGTGTCATTGAACTTATACCATAGGGCATAACTTGTGTCACCGAACTTATACCATGGGGCATAACTTGTGTCACCGAACTTATGTCTCGCGGCATAAGTTGTGCCACTAAACTTATGCCTTACAATTTTATATTTTTAATAGCAAGGGTAAAAGTTCACCTTGCTAATTAAATGACACTGAACTTATGCTCCAAAGCAAAGATTCTGTAAAAATGTCTGCCTAGAGAATTTACGTCATAGTTAAGTATCCCTTGGACAACAAATTTTAATAAAGATCACAAATTTGATGGGCAAAAATTAAAGACCACCTCAAAATAGGGACATCTGTTCGAATGACCCAAAGAAAACCCATGTATATGCAAATTGGGCTATTATTGGGCCTTATTGAACAATTGGGTACATATGGGCCATTGTGAAGTTTCATATACAATGCCTTAAAACTAAGAGCAATTTTCACATATAACAAACATAAAAATCATATTTGTATGTTATAGTTATAGTTTGTATAATTGCGCTCCATAGCAAATTTTATGTTTGCTATGGAGCTTTTGATTTGTATAATTCGCTACAAACATCTAATTTTATACAAATTGTTCAGTTTTGTATAAATTTATTTATACATTGTAATTTGTATAATAAGATCTGTATTTGTATAATTATAAGTGTATATGACGAAAATATATGTATTTATATTTGTATATACACTTTTCTCTCGCTTTATACAAACACATATGCATTTTATATAAAATGGCTAATTGTATACCGAATCAGATGACAAAAAAAGGGGATGTTCGCTGTGAATTACAATTAAAATAAACTATGATTATAACATTTAATTTGAATTAATAATTTGTTATTTCATACAATTTTCCCTAAAACTAATTTGATTCTTCTAAAGTGTTCTTAGTTTGAATGTTAAAAACAAAAAAGCTCTCACAAGTTAAGTGTGAGGTAGATAATTTGTTTTCGATAGACTCTCGGCTAAAAAAAAAGTATAATCAAAGCAGGATTGAAAGAAAAATAATACTAGAAAAGCAAGATATTCAGAGCAAATGAAACAACATGTAAGTAAATTTTTAAGAATAAAGTACTATATATGTGACTGACTACTAACTAATACTAAAATCTGGAGAAGAGGAGATATTAACATGGAAAATAAATCACACTGTTTTTGGACCCAACTTGGATCTTGTATTGCATCATGAAAATGAAAGAGATTTTATGGAGCTAGTATACTATATTTGGAATTAAATGGTTGAAAATTGCAATATCTAACTAGAAATTAAAGATTTTTTTTTTGAAACTCCAGGATAACCCGCAATCGCTACAACCTTTGCCCCTCGGGTGAGCACTTTGTGCGCACTGGGTAAACCCCCACTGTGTAATAGCCTGCAAACCACACAGGAGATGTAAACCGCACTAAGCAAGCCCTATGCGACAGGCTCGACTCAGAAGGCATTGAGGAGGGAATCGATCCCGGGTCATCCATGTGGATAACCACCCTCCAACCAACTGAGCTATCCCGAAGGATAACAATTAAAGTTATATAATGCAATTTCTCCAAAATAATTTTAAACAAGCAGTGTCAGACTATTATCACAATTTGTTTGTCAGTAAGTTTAATTACGCTAAGATTGTGATGGTTAAAGTTTTAATTCTCGTAGAAATTAGTATTTAATTACTTTGTATTGTTTTAAAGTGATGTCAACCTATTATATCTACACATTATTTCCAAAAAAAATATCATTTACACCCTTGATGAAGGATGTTGTAGTGCCTTTATACTCTTTGGAAGTTGTTGGGCCAACTCTGTTAGGGAAGAGTAAAGAAACGAAAAAAATGAACAAATTAAAGATCGTATTCCAACATTATTAATACGAAAACTTACATAAATTCCATTAGTTTAGAAGCTAATTATTCAGATACGCTCTAATTTGTAATATTACGTATCTTACCAAATTTTAGTGCATCAGATATGTTTAGATACATCCAGATACATGTATCTCGAGATACATTAGATCAAAATTAGATGTAATTTGTTCAAAATACATTGTATACAAGTGGATTCACATGTATCTAAGATACATAACAAATTTTGCTTGCCTCCCTCACCTCTCTTCCATCTCGCTCACCACTCTTCTATGTATACATGTGAATCATAACGAATCTCTCTTGCCTCTCCCCCTATTTTAATGTATTAGGTAGCAAAATACATGTATCTAAGTGTATCTTCCTCAATATATGATATGAAACTCTTAATTAATGGTAATATACATAATATTTTGAAAGTATAAATAATAATAGTATATTATTGAAGTGTGTCTAATCATATAGTTTCTCCTTTATTAATTATTAATAAGACACGATTCAAGTATAATACTACAATTAATACTCCTAGAATGAGTTTTCATTTCTAAGAATGTTTTTCAAGATAACATCATTAAAAATATAATTTGAAGGAAATCTTATATTCATCATTATAAATACATGAAAAAAACACATTTTATTCGTACAATTAATGAAGTTACTATAGCATATAAATATAAAGATATTGACCCCACTTTATTTTATTAATTATTGGTTTCAACCAAAGTTGTTGGACTATTTTTGAATTAAGTTGATAATATCAATACAAAAGGCAACAAACTTTGTACTATTACTAAGAATTTACGTTTCACGTGTATTACAAGTAATTATCTGTTTATTTTCAAACTTAGTACGTGTACATCATATATGTGCTACAAAACTAATTAATTGTGATTTAATTTGCTTTCCTTAAACAAATTAAATAATTATGTAGACTTTGATAGTTCATTATATATATATTACCTAACATTTTTCTAGTTTAGTGTCTAAAACTATCATTATCACAAAGATTTATATTAGTACATATAGAGAAAGAAATCTAACTTGTTTAATGCTGATAATTAGTTTTCCATTTATTAATATTCTCTTTAGTCTTTAATGATCATGTTGTTTTGTTTTCCCTACCTACCTATCTAACTCTTGAAGGTAACACTAACTAAAAAAAGCAAATAAAAATTAACTATGAAATTCATCGCTAAATTTATTACTTAAAAAATCATAATGATGTTAAGTAGGATAAGCATTAATCTTTAATTTTCAGTGACAAAATTATATTTATTTGTCACTAATCGTATAATAGGAGTTTCAAGCTTAAATGTTGATTGCTGCAAAAAAGTCACATGTTTGGTCCTTAAAAAAATGTGTTGGGACATATAATTTAATTAAATAAATAAAAATGTATACTCTTTAATATAGAATAACATGTATTTCTTGAAAGATATTTCAGATAATCATCCATTAAAAAAAAGTGATCAAATTTGTAATTTTGAAAGCATGATAAGTAATGTACTATCTTAATAGGACATGATTTTAAAATAATTTAATAATATAAAAATGGTTTATATTTACTTTTTCTCAGAGTTGGATTAATTATGTTTTACCCATAAAACTTGCAATATTTATAAATATAAACATATAGCTAGCTAGGTTAGGTCCAGAGATCTAGCAATAGAGACCCTGCTTGTTTAATAAGCAGGTCACCTACATTTAAAGATTATCTCTTTTCTATATTTTGTCTATCTCAAATTATCTATCGTAATTTTTTTAACATGTTTTAAAAGAAATATTAGTAATTAAAAAGATTTTTTGATTATTTTTTCTTCATTAATGTCCTGAGATATAATCTCTCTTCAGTAAATATTTAATCTATTGAGATATTTATAGTCTTTAAAAACAATTTAAAACTACTATTGAAGATAAAATGAGAAAGAAAGACATGATTAATTAATTTAATTTTGAATTTTCAAAATGACAAATTACTTAGTCGGGATAGCACAATCATAATTTTTTTTAAAAAATAATTATCTTTTAAAACCATGATATATAGAATTTGAGATGAAGAAGCAATGCTACTTGATCAATGTAGCTCTCTGTCAAAGTTAGTGTGGATTAGATTAATTATAAAAAAAAAAAAATATCTAATTATACAAATATTCCTATTATATTTATTAATTCTCTCTATAGTTTGAAATAATTACATATTGTTCACTAATTAATAGTTTAATATCAGATTTTAAGTCAAATATACAAAGACACGCGTATTTTTTGCTATCAGATACACTCTAAAATACAAATACATAGAGAAGTGAGCGCGAGAGGAGAAATACGAGCGAGATAGGAAGGAGGTGAGCGAGAGAGGATAAATGCGAGCGAGATAGGAATGAGGTGAGCGAGAAAATTAATGCATACATGTGAATACACTAGATTAATGTATCTGGGATCAGGGGCATAGCTATAACGTCGGAAAATTACGTTGTATATATATGTCAAATTTTACACTTAAATGATATATATTTAAAGTTGGACACCCTTGACAAAAACTATGTTTTTGACACAATGACAGTGGGTGTCCATTTGAATGAAGGAGTTTCAGATTCGAACCCAAAATAACACAATATTTTTTTATTTTATTTTGACAGCCACACACTATTATTTTTGGATACCCTTAATAAAATCCGCCATTGTCACCCTTAACAAAATTTCTGGCTCCGCCACTGTCTGAAATATCATATATACATTTCTGAAATACAGACACATAGAGAGAGATGAGTGAGATATATCATAGGTGAGTGAGATAGTCATGTATCTCGAGATAGTCGTGTATTCCACATGTGAATCCACTTGATCAATACAATATATATGAAATAAGTCAACCTAATTTTGATACATAGGAATGAACGTAGATACATGGCACTAGAGTCATACAAAATCCTAGTATACATGATACAGTATTGGGTGAAAACCCAATCCAGCAAGCAAATAAGTTGTTTAGCTGACAGTAACACAATATGTTGAAATCCTTACTAAGAAAAATAATTAATTCTCTTAAGGTGACATCACTTCCTCTTTTAAACTAATCCCTTTGCTTTCTTTTAATAAATGAATACTTTATTAATTATTAATATTTTTTACTTAAAAAATGTGATCTAAGTTGGTCTACCAGACAAAGAACCTTTGTGGAAGAAGCAATCATATGTGGATGAAAATTGAAGTGAGTGTTGCTTTCTAGGAGAAAAAACAAACCTTAACTAACTTTCGTGAAGAAGGGGGTTAAATGAAAGGTTAAATTCCTTTTAATAGTAAATAAAATTTGGAAGTGGCAACAATTATAACACAGTTTAACTGAGCATAAAGTTTAAGAAAGAACGAGAAGATCTTTAAAAGTTGTTGTTAGAGATGTTCATGGTATGGTTACGACTACCATATCAAATTAATTTGAAATAGTTCAATATTTTTAAAGTTGATTTTGATAAATTTTGAAACAATAAGTCGATAGTCATAGTTTATTGGACTTTCGACCTGTATACAATAGAGAGTAAAATTTTAACTTTTCAAAAAACTTCTCAATTGTATCATATTAACCACACTTATACGAATAATCAAGAAAAAAGCAAAAACATTTTTTTTGTTGTTAATTAATAATCATAGAAAGGACATTTTGATTGAGACAAACAATACTATAAAGTTTACATAATCTAACAAGTAAGGATCAAAATATCCACAACTCTAAAAAAGAAATCAGAAATATTAAAATGTTTAAAAAGAAATACCCCAAAATTAAGTTGATTATTTAAAATAAATACTTCAATAGTTTTCAAGATGGTATAAGGCTTTTGAAATTTATAATATTAAACGTGTCATCGTATTAATTTTATGACATTTTTGGTATGATAGGTAAAGTTCAATATCTTTAACCAAACAAATACTCTTTTGTCCCAAATTATTACGCATATGTTTTTTAGCTAGTCAGTTTTAAAAAAAGAATTAGACATTTTTTATCTGAAAAATATCTAATGACACTATTAAATTTTTATTCATATTGAGTCCCACTTATTTAACAAAAAACTCCACAAATTTATACTCTTTATAAGGATAGTTTTGAAACATTACAAAGTCTTCTCATATTTCTTAAATTTCATATCCAATCAAATTACACTATGAAACAAAAAGAATAATAATTTTATACTACCTTCATCCACTTTTAATTGTCATACTTTCCTTTTTTTAGAGTTAAACTATAAAAACTTTGACTAATATTTTACGATGTATTTTTTCATCATATTAATATATAACTTTGAAAATTAGTTAAATTAACTTTTGAAAAGCGCAACATGACAACTAAAAGTGGACGGAATGAGTAATTTTACTGATACAACATGTAAAATTATTGACCAATTAACCACACATAGATTTTGAGGGGTACGCAAATTGACAAGCAACTGCTTCCAACACATAAATGTGAAAACAAATAATAAATAATTAAACTCTCACATAAGTCATGTTTTGTACAACATAAGTAATAAGTATTATATATATGAGGTTTGAGTAGTTATTTTAGTAGGAGTTGAAGGAGGCATCAAATAATTAGCCAAATCATCAAAGAGAATTGTATTATAAAGTATTAATTAAAGTGTTTAAAGAGAGAAAATGGGAAGGTCTCCTTGTTGTGATGAGAGTGGTCTAAAGAAAGGTCCATGGACACCAGAAGAAGATCAAAAACTCACCAATCATATCAATAAACATGGACATGGTAGCTGGAGAGCCCTCCCTAAACTTGCAGGTATTTTCCCATATGATTCTGGTCCGATAGGTCGATCGCCCTCTTGCCAGTAATTAACTTATGGCTATATAGGGCTAGGCATACACCGGCATGTTGAGATTCTTTTTCAAAATTGATATATCGATTCTGTCATATAAGTGAAGAAGAATCATAGCATAGGGTTCGCTTAAACATTTTTTCGGTTATAATAGTTTAAAAATAAATTATCTTTCATGTTTGTAATTGCAATGATTTTTTTAAAATTGAGATTGTAAAGAATTTTTATACTGTTAGGTCTGGATTCTATCGTAGCACATAAATTGTTTAATTTTCAAAATTACAAATCATATATTTTGAAAAGGTTTATTTATGAATATTCTTTGAAGTGATATGATTGATGATGTATATAACTTTTAACTTATTGATATTATGTAGGTCTTAATAGATGTGGAAAGAGTTGCAGATTAAGATGGAGTAATTATCTTAGACCAGATATTAAAAGAGGCAAGTTTTCTGAAGAAGAGGAACAAACAATTCTCAATCTCCATGCTGTACTAGGAAACAAGTAATTATCTTTCTTTATTTCTTCTCCTTTTATTTTCTTGTTTTTTTTTCGAAATTTGACTATGATGACATGAAATTTTGAATTTTCATTTTTGGATTCATCTTGCATGCACTAGGATAATGTGGAGATTATTAATGCAGAGATTAGTAATATAAAAATTGTTTATACGATAATATATAAATAATAAAGGAATTGTTATGTAGTCATTAACGATTAATGAAATATTATGCTTTACTTACTCTATAAGGATATTTTTGTCTTTAAATAGTTTATCAATCTTGCATTACTAATACATATATTCATATTCCATATTTTATTCCGTAAAAATAATTCATATATATATATATATATATATATATATATATTTCCACATAATTTAATTAATGCATATCTTATTATGCAAAATTTTATGTTGAGATTATAATTATTATTTATATATCTCAACCAAACATTGTAGTATCTTATGTCAGATTTTATGTTGGGGTTAATTTTTCCTCTTACTCAAACCAAACAACCCCCAATAACATATATAAGATGAACTATCACTATATATTAATAACATGTTATAGGAGGTAATGTGTTATTTTGTAGCCCTACTACTCTAATTCGTTATCCACGATTAACTATAAAATGTTTTAGGTAATTTGATAGTGCAAAATTTTACGTTATCATATATAATAAACAAGTTGGCTTTGTCTTTATTTTTTTTTTATTTTTTTTTATGGAGTATAAAAGTAAAACTCTTCTTTTATCATATTCAAGGTGGTCAGCAATTGCAACTCATCTACCGGGGCGGACTGACAATGAAATCAAGAATTTTTGGAACACTCATTTGAAGAAGAAGCTAATACAAATGGGATATGATCCAATGACTCATAGACCTAGAACTGATATCTTTAATAGCTTGCAACATCTCATAGCTTTGGTAAATTTGAAGGAACTAATTGAAAATCACTCATGGGAAGAACAAGCTATGAGACTTCATTACTTGCAAAATCTTCTACCACAACCTCACAACAATATGAGTACTTTAAGTGGTATCCAAAATGTGGAAGCTTATGATCTTTTAAATTTTTTAAAAGATAGTCAATTCTTAAGTACTAATAATAATTTGGGAAATCATATAGTTCAACAAATTCCTTCAAGTCTTGATCAACCTATAATTCAAGATTCAATCTCTTTTTCCCATTTGCCTGAATTACACACCCCTAGTAGTTTCCAAACTTCTTTAAACAAAGATAGGGTTCGACCTCAAGACCCTGAGTTTAGGGTTATGAGCCAAGGAGAAACTTCACCGGCTTCTCCATGGCTCCCTTCTTTATCTCCTCCACCGCCTCCTCCAGTCATAAATGATCAGAGAAGTAAAGAAAATTCATCAGAAGTGGTGATTTCATCTTGCTTGTCAGAAGAGAGAAAACATCCAAATCATCTTTTTCAGCCAGATAACGAGCAGTCATTCAACAATATTGAAGAAGCTCCACCTTCTATTTGGTCCGACCTACTTGAAGATTCTTTTTTCCAAGATATTGATAAGTTTTAAAAACTAATAGATCCCTTGGAGTTTCAACTTGTTCAGTCAGATAGCGAATGATCACTCTACTTGAAGAATCATTTTTCCAAGATATTGCAAATTTTTAAGAGAGTAATGTGTTGTATAAGTTGCTTGGAATTTTAACTTTCACAAAACTTTTCTTTTCTTTCATTTTTCTCCTCAAGATTAGTATATAAGTTTTGTAATTTTCAATTACTTTGCCCTTCATCTTTTTTTTTTCCTCCTCCTTATATGAATAACATTTTTGTCATATACTCTTCCTAAGTTGAATCACACTTTATAATAACAAGTACCAATAATAAATTTTCATTTCAATTTATTTAGTTTACCTTAAATCAAATACATATTTTATATCGTATCTTGTATATCTCATTTTAATCTAATAAACCAAACATATACTAATAAAAATATATACACCAAATAATCCAAACATTATTTCGTAATTGAATTATAATTTTGAGATAACTTAGTTCTCAAACTACCTCTTAACTAATAGGGGGCTGGGAGGGTGGGGGTAGTTGACTATTGCAATAAAGTAAAAAAGATGATGCAAAAGGGTGGGGGCGGGGGGGTCCCAAAATAATTAAGAAGGAATTCATTCAGTTTTTATGTCTTTTAACAAATGATCACTTGGGATGGATAGCTACAACATCCCTAACCCATTAATCATTTATTTCATGATTCAGACTTTTATGAAAACACTAAGCAGAAATGTATCACATTTTTTTTTAAAAAAAAGAATCTTATATTTTGGAGAGAAAACTATATTTTCGTTGTCTTAATTTCTTTATTTTACTTTTCTTTTATAAATTTAAATCAAGGAAATATATAATTTGTCAGTCCGGTCTAATTTTTTTAAAATTGAAATCAAATCAAATTATCGGCCTATTAATTTTAAAACCAAACTGAGATCGATTTAATTAATCTGATTTTTAACCAACTCATGAACACCCCTACTTACCATATCAAAACAACCCCTCTTCTCATATGAGATTAAAAATTTCCGAAATTATTTAACGCTTAAAATGTTGAGTGTTTTCTAGGATTGTAACGATTATTGAAAATTATTTGCAATTTCATGGTCTGTAGCCAAAATTTTCATCATTAAGACTTAAAGGCCAAAAAAAGAGACGTTTTTAAGATTTAAAAGTACATAACAATTAGATAGAGCTATCAATATGGGTTGGCCCATTCCATCCGGGTTAATCCATAGAGTAACTTTTGCTCTTTCACATATGGCAAACACAAAAGTCATATTTGTATGCTATAACAAAGTTTGCATAATTGCGTTCCATAGCAAATATGCTATGACTAGGCTATTTCGCTATACATAAATACGAAAGAAGCAATTGTATAATTCGCTGGCTTCTCTTCAGATTTGTATAATTTCGCTGGCAGGCCATTTGTATAAATTGTTGTCAGCCTCTCGTTTGTATAAATAGTTGAGAGTCTCTCAATTTAATTTTATGTGTTTGTATATCTGTATAAAATTTGAATTTGTATACAATTGAATCGAAATAAAACGTTTGTATATCAAATATCGTTCTTTCTCTCGCTTTATACAAACATAATTATACATTGTATTTTGTATAATCTGTGTGTGTATAAAGCGAGAAAGAGAGAAAGGCAAAAGAGAACTGGATAGGGGAATATTGTATTGTATAATTATAAGAGTATAGGACGAAGATATATGTATTTGCATGTGCATATACAATTTTCTCTCGCTTTATACAAACAAAAACACAATTTATACATTTCTGTTTGTATAAAGCGAGAGAGGCGAGCGACAGAGAGAGCGAGCGAGAGTGGCAAGCAAGAGTTTGAGGGAGAGAGGCGATTGACAAATAGTTTGCTACAGGGCACAATTAAATCAAAGTGTGGTTATACCATTTAATTTGAATTAATAGTTTGTCATTATGTACAATTTTTCCTAATCCATACAGACTTTGCAATTTGACGAGTCAGGCTGGGCTAGCCCATTTTTTATGTGGGTCAAAAAATGGTCGGCCCAATCCACAAGTGCGTGGACTACGGGCTTTGCCGAGCCAGCCCTCTTTTCTTAAAAGTTTTTTCATAATTTTTTAAATTCAATTATAATTTAAAGATATTATCATAAATATCGACTAGTATTACTACTTGTTAATCAAATACACAAATAAAACTATCTATATAATATTTGTTACGTTTGATTTCAAGTAAAAACATAGATAGCTAAATGGAAATATTAACTTAATTGTTTTCCAATGATCATAATAAAACACAAAAACTATGATAATATTCCATAGGCTATGACCTATGTAGTGATTCCCTAGAAATTTTAAGAACTTTATTTTATGTAGTACATATTTTATAAACATAATTTGTATTTAAATTGTAATATTTCAATCTTTAAACAGATTTTGAGTGTAGACTCCTCTTAATTTTAATAGGGAAAATTGTATATAATAGCAAATTATTATTTCAAATTAAATGCTATAATCATAGTTTGATTTAAGTGTACCCCATAGCAAACTATTGCTATTTCGCCTCTCTCCTGGTGAATCTCGCTCGCCACTCTCGTTCTCGCTGGGCAGTCTCCCTTGCCTCTCTCGCTTTTATACAAACACAAATGTATAAAATGCGTTTGTGTTTGTATAAAACGAGAGAAAATTGTATATATACATATATTTTCGTTCCCCTCTCACAGATTTCGCTCGCCACTCTCACTCGCATCTCTCACTTTATACAAACACAAATGTATACATTGTGTTTGTGTTTGTATAAAGCGAGAGAAAATTGTATATACAAATACAAATGCATATATTTTCATCCTATACACTTATGATTATACAAATACGATATTTCCCTGTCCAGTTTTCTTTTGTCTTTCTCTCTTTCTCGCTTTATACAAACACAGATTATACAATTGATCTTTTGTATATGTATACCGAAACAAAGTATACAATTTCTTTCTTTTGTAGATGTATAGCGAAATATACATATTTATATTTGCTATGGAGCGTAATTATGTAAACTATAGTTATAATATACAAATATGATTTTTATGTTTACTATATGTGAAAGTTGCTCATTTTAATACTCTATTTTATTTTTATTTTTTAATTAATTTTTATTTGGCCCACGGACCGGCCCTATCCATATTTCTCAAGCCCCACAAATCGATAGACTTATTCAGGCCGGGCTAAAAAGTTTTTTTCTTAAATGGGCTCCAAAAATCGTAGCCCAGCCTTATCAAATCACGAGTTAGACCAGACCGACCCAACGGGCCTAGCCCATATTGACGGCTCTACAATTAGATGAGTCGTTTCACACAAATCTTAAAAACAAAATATTCATTTTCGTGTTTCACTTTATTTATTTCATGCTATAAAGAAGAAGAAAAAAAATCCCCTGTTGGGTATTTTATATCAGTTTAAATTTGAATTTCAAGTATATAGCCTAGTAATAGAAAAAGAAGCTGCTAATTATGTCTTTAAATTTTTTCCTCGTATATTAGGAAACCATAATCTCTATTAATTTAGGAAATAGTTTTATTTTTGTCTTTGTAAAATCGGAAAACCTTTCTCTAATAGGTTTGAGACTACTTAAAATCTATATATATCTACCATTGTAGAAGCGGACTAATTAAGTTTGTGTAAAACCATATAGCAAGAGTTACCAAAAAAAAGAAACGGTTAATTACTTGGTCTTAATTATTTTTTTTTGGTTATAAATTTAGGAAACTTATAATCCTTATTAATTTAGGAATTCATTGTCTAAACGGATTAGGAAAACCTTTTTCGTACCTTGAAATCTATATATAATAGTTATAATTGAGGATTCAAATGCATTCCCTTTCATAGAAACTACTTGAAATCAATAGTTATAATTGAGGATTCAAACGCATTCTCTTTCATAGTGAAAAACTCTCTCCGCGATGACAGATCATGTTTCTGTTAACGTGTATGATGAATCGAGTTCTTTTGATGACGATGGTCGTTTGAAAAGAAGAGGGAATGTTTGGACTGCAAGTGCTCATATAATTACTGCTGTGATTGATTCTGGAGTTTTAATAGTTACTTGGGCTACTGCACAGCTTGGATGGATTGCTGGTCCAGTTATATTGCTTCTCTTCTCCATTGTTACTTACTACACTTCTAATTTGCTCTCTGATTGTTATCGTAAAGGTGATCAAGTTACTGGGAAAAGAAACTATACGTATATGGATGCTGTTCGAGCCAATCTAGGTGGTGTTCATGTTAAGATTTGTGGGATACTTCAATATGCAAATATTGTTGGAGTCGCGGTTGGGTATACCATTGCATCTTCTATTAGTATGGTAGCTGTGAAAAGGTCGAATTGTTTCCATGAATACGGTCATCAGGCTGCTTGTAATGTTTCAACCACTCCATACATGATCGGTTTTGGAGTGGTGCAGATTGTCTTGTCACAAATCCCAGATTTTGATCAGATTTCATGGCTTTCTATTGTGGCTGCTGTTATGTCTATGACATACTCAACGATTGGTCTTGGTTTGGGAGTTGCTAAAGTTGCTGAAACAGGGAAAGTACAAGGAAGTTTAACTGGGGTTAGTGGTGGAACTGGAATGCAGAAGATTTGGAAAAGCTGTCAAGCTGTTGGAGCAATAGCTTTTGCGTATTCTTACTCTCTCATACTTATTGAGATTCAGGATACAATCAAATCACTACCATCAGAAGCTAAGACGATGAAGAAGGCATCGTTGATAAGTGTGACAGTAACAACTGTTTTCTTCATACTCTGTGGTTGCTTTGGTTATGCAGCATTTGGAGATCAATCACCTGGAAGTTTACTAACTGGATTTGGATTCTACGATCCTTATTGGCTTCTCAACATTGCAAACATGGCTGTTGTTGTACACCTAGTGGGTGCATACCAAGTTTACTGCCAACCCCTTTTCGCCTATGTTGAAAAAACAGCAGCTGAACGGTACCCTGACAGTATAATCATCATGAAGGAGATTGATATTCCGATCCCTGGCTGTAAGCCCTTCAACCTCAACTTTTTCCGTCTAGTATGGAGGACAATTTTCGTGATCTTCACAGTTCTCATTTCTATGTTGATGCCATTCTTTAACGATATTGTTGGCATTCTTGGAGCCTTTGGATTTTGGCCACTTACAGTCTACTTCCCAGTAAAAATGTACATTGTGGAAAAGAATATTACCAAATGGAGTGGAAGATGGATTTGCCTTCAACTACTTAGTGGTGCTTGCCTTGTTATCTCAATTGCTGCAGCTGCTGGTTCTTTTGCTGGACTTGTTTCTGATTTACAAGTTTCCTGGCCTTTCAAGACGCTTAATTAAACTGAACGACAACGAATTCATCTGCAGCATTTGAGAGACCAATTATTGTTGATGTTCATTTGAAGAAATAAAAACAAGACCTGAACAAGTGCTAACCAGCCAATTGAGAGAGAGTTTGAGCAGCTGAAGCATTGTTAGTATTCCAAGTAGAGTATTGATATTCTGTGGATGATACAATAACATAAACAATGTAATCCTCAAGTTTTTTTTTTTTTTCAAAATGCAAAGGAATTTTTGATTCAGTTTGCTTTTTCATCTTTGCAGTAAAATAAGAGTTACATAATTGAAAAAATCGGATTCTCCCTCCTCCCCTTTCCTCTTCCGCCCCATAAATACATACGGACCTGACTTTTTACATGTTATGGAACTAAAACCTACACAACAGATGTTCAAAGTTGAATTTCGTCTAAAACTAATTCAGTAGGAAAACAATAAACTTCACAACCAAACTTCTTTTCTATTATAGCCAAGGCCAAAAAAACTAGTGGATCCCAAAAAGTGACACGTGCTTAAAAATTATAGGCTATGACGTGTGAGAAACACCCCCCACAAAACTTGTAGTGCAGGATTAAGTTGCCACCTTATCCTTTTGACTTATGAGATATGCATTTTCTTATGAGTAATTTGAGCCTTCACAAAGAAACCAAGCCCCCTCAATTCGGCAACAAGAGTCGATTATGAAATAGCCTTTTAGTCGACTTTCTCGTTCTCAAGGACTTTCTGACATTTTGGTTCAACAGAGACTTTAAATGCAGAAGACAAACTCTTCTATTAAAGTTGCAGGTATATGTGATTTTGCTTTAATACTCTATAACTCTAAGCTTTTGGTTTCTCTTTGTTGATGAAAATGATCATGAATCTTCTCTTCATTTTCCCCCCTTTTTCCGTACTCATGTCGGATCTTTCAAAAATGCACTACTTTTGAAAAATCTGATATGCACCCACCAAAAATCTGCCTTAAACTATAGAAAAGACTGTTACACAATTCATCAGAACTAAATGGAGAAAAATACAAACGCTTCAACATTTCTCCTCCTTTTAAAGATACAGAGACAAAGCCTATAACTAAACAAGAAATTTCTTTAATACCTTCTAAATGAGATGTATTATTTCCATCACTGGGTTCAGGCCACACAATACAACAAGGCCAGAAAGTCCCTTGAGATTAACTTGTACAACACTTTTGTCAGCGTCAACTTATAGCACTCCTTGACATGAATGGATTGCGGTAATCGTGTCTCGTATTTATTCTACTTTCAGAACAATCTTCATGAACTCATAAACAAAATAACTGATCGCAGCTGATGGCAAAACCTGAAGAGCACAATAAAAAGATGCATTTCGTTATCTACATAACTCTTCTTAACAAGTAAAATTAGAGGATCAAAGGGGACTTTTTTAAAGATAGAACAACAGTCAACAAGAAATTGTTTGTTTGATGTACCTGTAATAAGCTGGGAGTCAATCCTGCATAGAGGGCAGGAATACCACCTTGCTCAATGATCTTCAAGCTAGTTGCTAATGCACTCATCTTTGTGGCCCGGACCTGCATCTGAAGCTGTCTCCTCACAACTTCAAATGGGTATGTAGCGGCTTCAGCACAAGCACCAGCAATTGCTCCGTATATCAAAGTTCTTACTGTACCCAACTCCAGTTGATCTAATGCATTTAGATCTTCACCTTGTTTCATATTTTGTAGTCTTTTCCTCCCTTCTGGTGAATGCAAATAAGCTGATTTTAGTATATCATAAACTCCATAGAAAACTGCGCCTGAAGGTGCCATGCTTATGATGGAAGGAACTAGGCCCTTGTAAAGAGAGAAGAATCCCTCAGTGCGAATCATGTGGCCAAAAGTACCAATTAAGCCTCCCAATGCTTCTCCCCCAGGTGCTACCATTACTGTCCTAATCTGGAATATTGACATTTCCAAAGATAAAAAAGAAACGCGGTCAGATCATCATCGAACAGGTAGAACTTGAGGTACTTCTTGAATGTTGTCATAAAGAAGAGAGAGCCAAAGATTAGTGTTTTGTCTACTATAGGACTCACATAAGAAAAGTTATAGCACATGATTAGAAGTCCTGCAGCATGCTAATATATCAAACCTAGAGCAATAATATGATTTTATTACCCAACTCATCAAAAATATTTTCAAATGATTAAATTAGCTGTATTTGTTCCAGATGAACTGAATCTTCAATGACATTCTCCACAGCTGCTTCATTTGACATAGTCTCTAGCAATTATGCTACTGGCTTTTCTTTAAGTTTAATTAAGCCCCAATCATATTCTCTGACTTTGCTAGTTCCTCTGAGTTTATTCAGATCAGTGACATAGAGTCAAAGCAATCAGCATGACCATGAAAGGAAAACCGAGAAAATTTTGTAAAGATTAAGAAGAGTTTGCCTCTTGAAGAAAATAATTTGTCAAGCTAATCAGTCTGAAAATGTCAAATGGGTAAAGTGAATTGTCAAAAGTCCATATCAACTTGCATTATTTTTCGAACCACACAACCTAGGAAATCTAAGAGCTAGTTCCACCATATAACAGGACAAGAAAGATAGTTTCGCGTCCAGCACCAACTTCCAAGGTACTTTAACTTCCCTCCCCTTATTTAGTAATACAGAAACGGATGCATATCCAACTCGACAGAGTTCAACTCATTATGCTTTTAAAAAAGAAATCAAGAAGAAAGAAGATTGACTATACTAAAATATATCTCACAGTGTCCATTGGTATGCAGAGCACAGTGGCTGTAATTCCTGCAGCAGCACCAGCAACAAACCTTTCAAGATTAGTTGCCTCCTCATTACCAGTTAATTTAAGCAGATGATCCCTGTATTTTTCATATGAATAGAAGTTGATAGCCTTAAATGGTGCTGTGCGTAGAATATTGACAAAATTCCCTTTCCAAAATCCCTTGATGCCTTGAGTGGCTGCAATTGTCTTGATGACCTCCAAAAGATGCCTCTTCTCACCACGCACTATATACTCCAGCTTTAATCTCTCAAGAGGAGCAACAAAAGTTCTGAAACAAAAACAATTCAGATAAACAGAAGTCGTCCACAAATAATCAACATTTTACAGGTTATATGCACTTTATAGGGAACATAACCCATTAAATGCCACTAAAGTACAAGGCTTCAAGAAAGTATTACTAAGATTCCCATTGCAAAATTCAAAGTTCCAACACGGAAAGAAGCATTTTCAGCATATAAACACGTTTTGTTTCGAATGCATCAAACTTATTCCGCTAAGATATAGCATCACATTGATCCATTTCACAACCAAAAAGCAGATATATGCCCAGCTCAAGTAACAAGAGTCTAACTCTATATTTCAACATTCATGGTAAAATCTTTCTAGCAATGGATATCCTTTCCACTCAACTCTTCCCATGTGGGGTTCTAGAGTTTTTGTTACTTTGCAGTAGGTTTGGGGGTGGACTGAATGGAAAAAAAGAAATCAGAGATACTTTGGAGGCAAAAAGGAGAGTATTTGTAACTTATATTTTACTCCCTCCGTTTCAGTTTGTTTGTACGGTTTTGACTTGGCACGGAGCTTAATAAAGTAAAGAAGACTTTTGAATTATGTAATCTTAAACTAAAGATATGTGAAATGTACCAAAATTTCCTTTAATCTTGTGGTTTTAAACATGCCATATGGAAACCTAGAATTAAAGAGCTGCCAAGAAAGGTTTTTATTTAAACGGATAAAAAAGAAAAGTAGGACAAATAAATTAAAATAGAGGGAGTACATGTTCATCTCTTTTAGTGCACCTAAGGGAGTGGCCTAATGGTCAATGAAGTGAGAGGAGAACTATGAGGTCTCGGGTTCAAATCCCAGCAGAGACAAAAACACTAGGTGATTTCTTACCATCTGTCTAAGCCTTGATGGACATAGTTACTTGATAACTGTTGTTGGTGGGAGGTAGCAAGTATCAAGCAAATATATTTATCTCTTTTAGCCTTTTTATGTAAAAATGAAAATGTACAAGAAGTTGATTGACCTGACATTGGGGAAGCAGACCCTTGACTCCTTCTTAATCATTATTATTACAAATTATTAATAATAAGAAAAAAGGCTCCAACATATTCATAATTTCATATAACAAAGTGTAACCCTAGGTTCGGTATTTCTTCCTTTTTCCAAGTATCCACACTTCAAGATTCTTATTAATTAATAAATAAACATATTAAATGAATTTCTATGCTTAATGTTATACCATATAGCAATAATTACAGTATAATGTTTAATGTAACAACTCATGGCTTTTACACAGAGAAAAGATCACCCTGGTAATATTCATATCTAAGCAATTCAATATTTCTTCAATTACGTAGTATTAGAATCTTCAATTGTTTGTTTTCTATTTTCTTTTGTTAAATAAATAAGGTAAGGTTAGGAACAAGTGGTCACGGATTGAAGTTGTAAAAATAGTCTCTTACAGAAATGCAAGTAAGGTTCCGTATAATAGACCAATGTAGTCCGGTCCTTCCCCAAGCATAGTGGGAGCTTAGTGCACCGGCTGTCCTCTTTTAATTAAGTATCAACTGACCTAATCCCTTGAATTCGAATAATGCCAAGAATACATACGCCAAGTAGTCATCCATCCAACTTAAATGACATGAAAGTCACCATCAGATAGTCCAAGCATGTCCATGCCAAACCAATTGATTCCAAATGATTTTCAAATAGACACTATTTTCTCCATGCCATCAAATTTTATCTTACCACAATGAAGCATTTTGAATATGAAATGGGCTTAATAGAGCAAAATAGACATAACGGATTCATATAGTTGACTTCAACTAGTTTATTGTTGAGGCTTAGTTGATTGATACAAATAGACATTTCAAATATCTTGACTTCAACAACACAAAATCATACCAACAACAACAACAACTAATGGACTCATATAGTTGACTTCAACTAGCTTATCGTTGAGGCTTAGTTGATTGATACAAAAAGGCACTTCAATCATCCCGACTTCAACAATATATAGCTGACTTCAACTAGTTTATCGCTGAGGCTTAGTTGATTTATACAAAAAAGTCATTTCAAATATCTTGACAGAAAGCAATACAAAGTCATACCAACAACAACAACAACAAAAACGAGCCTTAATCACAAATTAAACCCGATAAGTTGGTTATGTGAATCTTCTATATCCATTCAGTTCTATTCAGACTCATTCATTTCAACACTGCTAAGCAAATATGTTTGTTAAAAAGCAAGAAATTACTGATCAAAACCGAAAAAGTGCTCATTTTTTACCTTGAGACAGCTGCAGCAACAGCTCCAGCCCATAGATGTTTAGTAGTATTCAAAGCAGCTCCTCCACCGCTTAGCACCTTCTTCTTCTCCTCCACCTTTTCAACTCTCCGCCGACACACTTGCATTTCACTCTCCGCCGCCGTTTCACCGGAATCCTCCTCAAATCCTTCATTCCCTCCGCCGTTAATCGACACCGTCACCGACAAAAACCGTCCGCCAGTACCGCCACGAACCTCCAATCCGATCCTCCTCCGCCGACTCTCCGAACACAATCCCTGGTTCCCAACCAACGACACAAATGATCTCGGACCCGAATCTTCTAGAAACAACCCACCATCACTACCATTAAACCCGATCGAATTCAAACACAGATCACTACTGCTCAAACTCGAAACCCGAACCCGACCCGGATCCGATGGATTCACCATTTTCACATCAAATTTCACACTGTAACAAAATGGAATTTGAGAAAAAGGGATTTTTAAAAGAGAGGAAAAAAATGGAGAATGAGAACAATGAAGGAAACAAATGCATTGATTCCATCGTCATGAAGAAGAAAAAACATTTTTTTTTTAATTTTTTTTTGGCTTAGGACTGTACAAGTTTTTCAGTTTTTTTTTTTGTTTTGATTGTCAATTTGTGACACAATGCCAGAAAAGGAAAAAAATATATGCTATTTTAATGTTTTTCATGAATTGATACTTATAGTGACAGATAACTGTTGTTATATGTTTTGGTTAAAGTGACAGGTAACTATTAGGTCAAAACGGATAATACGTAGTGTCTAAGATTTGATCTTGAAATTTTAAGATGAATTTTGAATTCCTTAACCACTAAGTCAACCTTTAATTTTACATTTTGGAGGTTCAAAATCAATATATAGACATAAAAATTCTTAAAAATATCTTAAATATACAATGTAATTTTTTACCGAGGGGGTTCGGGTGAACCCCTCGACAACCTCTAGGTCAGCCCCTGGTTGAGTCCCATAGCGAGGACGTTGGTGTATGTGACACAATGACATCAGTCACAATAAGGAATTGTCCAACTTTTATTAGTGCACCTGATATCTCGGCGAGTTACACGTAGAAATAAAGAAGAAAAGTAAGAAACTTAATAATACATAATACAAGTTCACATGATACGTGTGATTTTGAAATTAATGATGAAGTAGCCCAAGAAACAAATTGTGATTGCTCAACCAAAACAAACAATACTTGACATGAGTTTGGATAGTGACATCTTAGTAGTTTGTTCGAAAAGAAGAATGAAGAATATTTCTATATCTGAATTTTTTTAATTTAATCTTAATAAGAAAGTGTATTTTAAAGTGAAAAGGAGTTGATTATTCAATTGCAATTAGCATAAACTTCTTGGAGTAATATTTATCAAGTTAGACTCATAAATAGCATCTCAACATATTACAACGCCACTAACATTAAGTCATTAACTTGCTATACCAAAATGGGCCGTGAGGAACTAATAAGTATCTCTTTATTCTTAATTAGAAATTCCGGATTCGAGCTTTAGATATGAAATTATATTTGTAAGAGAGCGTTTTACACTTCGAAACTTTTCGACGTAAATTTAAATTTTAATCGGATCTCAATATGAATACCAAACCCCCATTGAAAAACCTATAAAAAATATTAAGTTGCTATATGGGGAAAAATATTTGCATTTTAGAGAAAACTTTTTAAAAGTTCCTAATATCAACTTGTTGAATATTTGCAGGAGAACATGCTATTAAGATAATTCTATTTAAATACCATATTCCTTGTGTGATGTCCATTTCCAAGAGCAAGAGCAATATTGCCTTCTTTCACATTTTCTCACTTCACCTATGAGAAACTTGTAGAAATAATAAAGAATATGTCATCATAGTTCTACAAGTCATTGAGAACTAAACTATGCATTTTACAGTACAATGAATTCAATGCTAAAAATCTTAAATATTAAACTCATTAAGTCTAATTATCAAGCACGCCTATGTGGGCGGGCATCTTAAAGATTAAACTCATTAAGTCTAAATCACACGCACCCACCCATTATTTCAGTTTTACCAAGGAACTTGAGCTTATGTTGACACAAGGTGGTATCACAACAAATTGAAATGATACAACAAATACCATTTCATCATACTATATATTTTGCTCAGAGAAGGGAAAAAAAAGATTCCTGAACTAGGAATCACATCACATAATATATAATCACAAGTTTTAATAGTAACAACATAATTGTCAGCTATCACACCATCAGAATTGAAAGAACTTGTTGTACAACATGAACAAAAACCCAAAATTGTTCCAAACCTCATAATGATCTAACAAAATGAGCTAATTGAACATCTATATATATTATGATATAATTTGATGCAACTGCATCTTTGTGTATGTCCAACTTCTTATCTCTCTTGTTACATACAAAATCTAGCACGCGCAACCTCCACCTTGCTGCTCTGCATTAGATGAACTTGTGGTAGGCTTCAAATTCACATCCACCATATCTTCTTGCTTCGTGGACGAAAGGGCTTCCATTCCTGGTAAAGCAGCAGCAATCTTTCGGAACAGAGGCTGTAATATTCAATCACATTATAGGGTCATCAAATTATTGGTTAAACAACTATAAAAGCATGAACTCAACTCTATGTTATGTGCAAATATTAAGTGATGAAGAGGAGACTGTACCTTGATATTGAATCCAGCTTTAGCACTAGTTTCTATAAACATTACGTTAAATTCACGAGCCTTGGTTTCGCCTTCTTCGATGGATACTTGCCTGTTTAAAAATCATCATCCAAATCAGAGAAATAGCGGAAAAGGTTGACATCAATTTGGTCCAATTTCCCCTTATCAATAATCTTTTTTAAAATCAGGTTCTATTTTTCTGAAAGAAAATAGATAAGAGAATTGGCAAGAGCACATGCCCAAAACAAAGTGTCGGCTCAAATTCTCTCGAGCCACAAGCTCTTCTCTCCAAGAATGAATAAAATTGGAGGTCCTCGACTCTTCAAATAGGAGTAATATTCAAGACTCATTGTCCGTTCTGTTTGTTAATTGTACAGCTTTCTCTAAATGAGGAATTTCCACGGAGTCCTCCCAGTCAGCTAAAGGTGCAATGAATTTTTGGTTTCGCATCCGACTAGGGTGTGAGTAAGTGTATCTTCTTTGGAGTCTATCGTCATATCCTTTTTCTTTTCGCTATTACACTAGCCTTCTAATCGGTAAAGGTGGAACTTGCTTTTGCTTTAGTTGTTATCGTAGAGCAACCTTCTGTTCTTTCAATTGTGTACAGAATCTCATACCAATACAGATGTTGAGAGCAAAACTCTAGGCATGACTATGTTTACTTAAGGAGCTAGAAGCTAGAAGGTTTACTAGGCCTAACCAGAAACGAATTAGTCCATGGTACAGATCATGCCAATGTTAAATAAAACAGGGAAAGGTAAACCACAAAAAAAGGTACAGCTATGGATAAGTGGGCAAAGCAATTGCCAAAAGAAATGAATCCATGAAAGAAGCAACCACTGCAAACCCCACCTTTTCTCGACAAGATCAGTTTTGTTCCCAACAAGAACAATTATGACATCAGTTCCCCGTTCAGTACGTACTTCTTCAATCCACTTTGAAGTGTTTAGAAATGATTGACGGTCTGCGAATGCAATGATTTATCAGCAAAAATATATGACGGAACATAAAAAAAGAAGAAGAGAATAATCAAAGACAAATACCATACTGCATTGGATAACCAATAGACTGACTTCCTTAGAAACTTCTATTTCAGTTTGCTCAACAATCCTAATGTTGTCGAGGAGGTGACAAAGGATACAGATATATGTAAAACACTGTATAAAGAATAATCAATCAATTACTCACTGGCAACATCAAACACAATTACAGCGACAGAAGAATCTCTAATGTAGCTGGGAATAAGACTCCTAAATCTTTCTTGACCAGCAGTATCCCTGTACACATGAAGATACTACCATTAGCAAAATAACAAAATGAACAGTCAACAAACAAATTAGATCAGTCAGTAAGATGATTATAATTCCAGCTGCAACAGCATCTACAAAATCATAATAGAACGTTAACAATTTTACAGGACTTAAATTCTATTTGAGAAATAGATTACTTTTTGTACTTGTCTGTATAATGTTTTGCCAGGAATAGGGAAAACTAACATATGTTCTAGCTCTAGATGCAAGCATTTGAATAGGCATGGTCACATTTCATCTCAACTGTACCAGTAAATGTTTGGTCCTAAAGCATTTCATTTCTCCCGTAATTAAAAAAAAATTGGTTCTAAGACTAGAAATAAATAGTATCCTAGATAATCCAGCTTCTTAACTGTAACACGTACAAACCCCCCCAATTGACACCAATGAGTAAAATCTCTCGTGTGCTTTAGGACCCCATAGTACCAACAACGAATGTGCTAAACTATTAGCAGGAGTAGAAAACTGCGGCCGTCAAAAAAGTCACCTTGTACAGTATCCATCAAATATTCATGCTTAATCAAAACTCTCTGTCTCTGTTTCTTCTAAACCCCAAATGATAGTAAGCAAGGTCAATCTAAGTACAATAAAGGTTCTTCCAGCTAACTACACAATTCTAAGTTCCCTTTCACATTATCAAGTAGTATATTCTTAGGCAACAAATCTGAAAAGGAAAAATTGCAATTTTAGCCAAGCAAAAAAGGAAAATAGCAGAAAATGGTATATAGCATATCTAAACAAGAAAATCTAGAAAGACGACCTACCAGAGCTGCAACCGAACTGTTCGATCTTCAAGGTACATTGTCTTGGACAAAAAATCAATACCAATGGTAGCCTGCACAGTTAGAAACATGGTAAGCAAGAGGTTGATACTAATTCAATTGATCAGAACTTCAATCTCCCACATAACTAATTGCAGCACGAACTTTTATTTAACTGAAAACAAAGAATGACATGAGAACTGAAAATCAACAGCGATAGGAATCAAGATCCAACAATTGTATCCTAAAAGAACAAAGGAAGTCACTCAAATTTTGACAAAAATGAGAAACAGGCAAAGCATTATCTACGGAGTTCTCACTAACAACTACTTTGCCTCAGTTTCAAGCAAGTTAGGATTTGCTATATGAATTCTCACTGCCATGTTACTCATCTAAACTCATCTGAGGTCAATATTATACAATTGATCCACATAAACGATGGTAGAAAACACAAAAGTTTTTGTGTAATAACTTCTAAATATAGAATCACCTCCAACCTGTGTGCTTTGTTATACCCACCCTGATCCCAAATCAAAAGAGGGTCATTTTAGGTTGATAACTACCGAAACAATCGAGTGGAATTCAATCAGAGGATAGGAACATAGAGCTACAATAATAGGTACGGGTTCAGATCAATCCAATAAAAGTTTTGCTTAGATCCTCTATTTGTATCAGGAAATCCACTACATAGGTATAAATATTTGATGGTGAACCCAGTAACTAAAATGAGTTATGAATTTTGTAGCATCACTTCAAATCTTGGCTCCGCCTATTATAAATGATTCATTAAGTTGGCTCTAACTAAATTGTGATTGATCTAATGTATGCATACAGTCAACCCCAACTAATTTGTAATCAAATCTAGTTTAATTGATAGAATATCAAAATCATACCAAAAACACAACAAAAAAAAAAGATACAATTTTGACCATGATTTCGAAGAAAATTGAGGATCAAATAAATAACAAGTACAAAAACAATAGGAGTAAAGGAATTTGTCATTGAAACTTAACTGATTGACTATATGATCCAATGTAGAAAAAAAGAAGAAAAAAACGAAAAACCAAAAAAAGGAAAAAAAATTGTCGATGATTTCAATACAATTGAAACGGTAAGGAATATAAAATTAAAACATCGATAATCCACAAAATATTTGTGTTATTGGGGAAAACTGAAAAAATTAATCTAAATAGCCGTCCATCCACTAAGTAAACTAAAAATAGCCAATGAATGTATAATATATATATATATATATATATATATATATATATATATACGATCATGTATACATGCTAGAAATAATAAACAGTAAATCTGTGCAGCTATTTGTGCATAGATCCCAAAAATAAATATACTTGTAATGTCGAATCAGGATCAACTAAGACAGAAATAAATATATTGGATGAAAGTGATGAACCTGGTAGGTGGTATCGAATTTATCGTACATGAAGCGAGTAATGATGCTGGTTTTTCCAACAGATTGATCGCCCAAAAACACAAGCTTATACTTTGCTAATGGCGATACGGCCGCCATTATTATTCAATTTTCTTCTTCTTTTTCACTCTCTCGAAGATTTGAGACAGGATCGGTGGAATGAGGAAAGAGAGAGAGAAAAAGAGAAGAGAGAAAATTGAGGAAGAAAAGAGGCAACAAAGGAAGGGAGAGATCAACGTTTTTGAAATGTCAATTTGTAGAACACATACGACTATGAGAAGAAACCGCCAACTTAACGCCAGAGGAAAATCTGGTAAAAGACATTTTTGCCCCTCAATGACCTTTTTATCTCACGTAACGTAGTGTTTTATGTGACAATTTTATGTTCAATGTATCATTTTACATAACAATTCTGTGTCACATATGACGTTTTACCTAGGGGTGAGTATGGTATGGTACGACACGATATTTCGAAGTTTCGATATTCGATTTTAAAACATTATACCATTACCACATCAATTTAATTCGGTATTTTAAAGTTTGGTTTTGGTATTTTATGGTATGGTAAATCGGTAACCATAATTTGTTCAACTTCGACTAATATATACTCGTATAATAGCATATTATGACTTCGACAACTAAGAAAAAGATCTCAATTGTATCATGTTATGTATATATATATATTCAAAATAAAGTACAAACAACTCTTTTTGATAATCAATTAAATTTCAAATACATTTCAATCAAAATAGAGTAGTCAAAGTTTTCAACTTTCAAACATTTAGTTTATATTAATACCAGGTTGCATATTTATTCCTATTTTAATAATATATATATATATATATGTTATTTATTATGTAACTAGTGTATTTAGTTTACACACACGTTAAATAGTGTATTTATTTGTTATACCTAAAATATTGTATTTGTATTATATGGAAGCTTGCACCGTTGGTTTCATCTCATTTTTGTCCCTCCTTCAAATTGGTTTATATATACGTCGTATGCAATAATTATATTAAACATGATCCTAAATAATTAAAAATGTCCAAATATACCCTTTATGCAACTTTCACCATATAAGTCGAATAAATCAATTTTCTCACGATGGAAGACAATTAGTTAAATACTATAGTTAAGACAAAAAATGAAGTACTATTGTTAGGACTTCCATTGATCAAAAGGTAACAAGAAAGAGCCGACCTATTTATTTGAATAGTATTTTATTCCTTTTGATTTATTTATCTTATTTTTTAATTTATTTAGAAAGAACTTTTTGGGATAACTTTTTATTTAATTCCAACTTTCCATCTAGCTTGTTTAAGATTGTAATATTAAAGAGCATTTTACTAAAGAGTACAAAATTGAAAAGTTTCTCTTTCTTAAATTTTGTATTAAGTCAAATTAAATCAAATAAACAATTGAAACGAAGGGAATGATTAAATATAAAATGAAATTTAGTCAAATTTATCACGGACTTTTATTTGAAATATTCCATATTTGACAAGAAGGTTAAGACAAATGGGGTAGCATATATTAAGACAATTTAAATATATTCTTTCTATTTTTTCTTGATTCTCTGTTTAAACTCTCTCTTAGTTGTAGGTTACCACATTTTTTTAGAAGACATTTGCTCAGTTTCTAAATTCGTATCATTCTTACTAAAAATAAATAATTTATAATATTTGTTATTTTAAAAAATTAAGATATAATTAATTGTTTGTTTCTAACTTTTATCTCTACTCACAAATATGGAGAGATATTAATATGAATGGAAAAAAAATATATAACAAGATGAAATAAATACGAATAATTTAGTCGTATTATCCTTCTTTAAAAAGAAATGAATGTATAAAACAAAATATGACAAATATTAAGAACGAATAGGGTATAGATATTGATATAATTGTGTTCACATTAAAATATTATCCGGATTTGGGACCATTGAATAGTAAACCATAAGAAGATTATAGTATAATTAACCCTAAATATAAATTAAAAGTAGATTATTTCTCATATAAAACAATTTGAAAAAATTACTTGGATGGGTACCTTTTAATAAATAATTATTGATTTTAGTGATACTTTTTATTTATTATCATTTATAGCAATGCTATGTTAAATTTGGAATATGTATTAAAAGTGAATTATGTATGCAATATATATGTATTATAAATGTTTCTTTAGATATATTATGCTTGTTTTGTAAAAAATTGACACATTGTATTATAAATGTATTAAAATGCGTGATAAATGTATAATCAATTAATAAAACTTGTGTTATATGTGAATAATAAATTGGTTTTTATAATATATATATTAAAATTGTATTATAAATATATTAAAAGTGATCAAGTAAAAAAAATATTATTGCTATAAATGGTAAGTATTTTTTTAATATACTATATTTATGTAAGTTTCCCCAAACAATTTTCCATTAATATAGCAATATAAACAAGCTCGCCAATCTCAAACAAATAAAGGGTAATTTTGGACAATTTTGTAAATCATATAGGCAATAATCAAAATGTGGCCTTTCCTCCCTTTTTGTTTTATTTTGTAATAATCACATTAGTTGAGTTGACAAACAATAAAAATAAATACGTGTCAATTTTTGTACGACGATGACATAATTAATCCCAATTATAAATGAAATTTAGTAGATTATTTCGCAAATCCCAAAATGCAATTTTAGACCTTTTCCAAAGAAAAAAAAAGGTATGTTGCATGTCACTACATCAAAAATATCTTTAGCTTAACTAATTAACGATAATTATTTTATTATTTTTAAATATGTATTTATAGCGATAATTAACACTCTTTTTATATATTCCTAAAGTCTATAACGATATTGAATTCAATGACAATTAACTAAAGTAGGTAAAAATTTTAATATTTATTATTTATTATCGCTAAAAAATATTTTTGTCGTAGTGTGTCAGAAACTTATGTTGAGGAAAAGATGGAGGATTTTTTTTTTTAGACATGCAAGCCATTACTTTGCATGGTTACTAATCAATCAATTAGAGATATGCCTACAACCAAAAGTCAAACTAATATTAATTTATTTAAGTGGTTATTAAACTTATAAATTACGAATACTATACGATATACATTTCAAATTATATTATCAACTTTTTTAAAATCCCAAATTTTATGGACTTCAGCAAAATTCACTTTGCTTCATCTTTAATATAGGTGTCATGTTATGTTTATCGAACACAAAAACTCCACTTGATGGAGGTTGGTTTTGGATCTCTCTCCGCATTGCTTCGGGAACCGGGCTCTGTGTAATTTTAATCAAATTGTAATACGAATATTAGACATCGAATAAAAAAAAAGATTCTAGGATATAGCATTTGGCAAAACTACCTCATGATTATGTTATAAAATTCATATAGAGCAAGGTCCAAGATAAAATAAATAAATTTTAAAAATTGTATTGTTAATCCGTGAAGCATAAAAATGAAGATTAAAGTCATACTGCGCTAATTAATATTAACTTTTTGAAATTGTTGATTTTACCGTAAACATTATATAGTACTTCTATTAAAGGATAAAATTCACAAATAATCATCTCCTTTCAACCTATAAAATTGAAAACTGATCATGGTGTTGGAATTTCAAATCTCATGTGTGAAATTCTAGGATATTATCATAGAGTTTTACCTATGAAATTTAAAATTAAAATCATTGACAATGATTATTTTTAATTTACAGAGATGAAAGTGACCAGTGTTAGACATACTGCAAAAACAAAAAATGTTTACAATGAGATTCGAACCCTGGACGTGAGGGTCAACTTTAAAAGAATCTATCACTATGGATTAATATGTGTACATAAATACAGAAAAATTACTTTATATGTGAGGAGGTTCAAAATTAATATATGAATTGAGGTATACTGCAACAACGTATTTCTTAGGGAAAATTGTATATAATAGCAAACTATTAATTCAAATTAAATGCTATAAATATAGTTTGATTTAATTGTACCCCATAGGAAACTATTGCTATTTAACCTCTCTCCTGGTGAATCTCGCTTGCCACTCTCGTTCTCTCCGTCGTCTCTCTCGTTTTTTATACAAACGCAAGTGTATAAAGTGCGTTTGTGTTTGTATAAAGTGAGAGAAAATTGTATAAATACATATATTTTCGTTCCCCTCTCTCCCCTCTCCCAGATCTCGCTCGCCACTCAGATCTCGCTCTCTCACTCGCCTCTCTCACTTTATACAAAAACTGCAAATTGTATAAAATGCGTTTGTGTTTGTATAATGCGAGAGAAAATTGTATATATACATATATTTTCGTTCCCTTCTCTCCCCTCTCCTAGATCTCACTCGCCACTCTCCCAGATCTCGCTCTCTCACTCGCCTCTCTCACTTTATACAACAACTCAAATGTATAAAATGCGTGAAAATTGTATATATACATATATTTTTGTTCTCCTCTCTCCCCTCTCCCAAATCTCACTCGCCACTCTCCTAGATNATATTTTCGTTCCCTTCTCTCCCCTCTCCTAGATCTCACTCGCCACTCTCCCAGATCTCGCTCTCTCACTCGCCTCTCTCACTTTATACAACAACTCAAATGTATAAAATGCGTGAAAATTGTATATATACATATATTTTTGTTCTCCTCTCTCCCCTCTCCCAAATCTCACTCGCCACTCTCCTAGATCTCACTCGCCACTCTCCCAGATCTCGCTCGCTCACTCGCCTCTCTCACTTTATACAATTGATCTTTTTGTATATATATACCAAATCAGATTATACAACTGCTTTCTTTTGTATATGTATAGCGAAATATACATATTTATATTTGCTATGGAGCGCAATTATGCAAAGTTTGCTATAACATTCAAATATGAATTTTGTGTTTGTTATATGTGAAAGTTGCTCTATTTCTTATTTATGAGGAGGTTCAAAATTAATATATGTACATAAATACAAAAAAAGATACTTTATATATATATAGCGTATTTTTTTTACTGAATGGGTTTAGGTGAAGCCCCTGGAACCTATGTGGGTCCGCCCCTGCATCACCTGTGATGTGTGTTGGCATTGCTGCTCCCAGTTTCTCCATTAATGACCTGCATTGAGAGATAAATTAGTGTAAGGGTGTTTATCATGTTCCAGCAACTTAACCATGCATTTTCGAGGAGTTACTATTGATATCTAGGGGATGAAGTTTATATTCCACGGCCATGAGAAGTTAGGGCTCTTAGTTCGGCCAGAATAGGGTTGACATGTGCTTCTTTGCTGATGAATCCCATTATCCAGTCGCCAATATATGTGGTTTCTGATAACCCGTCCTAAGCCTCCTGGTCTAGAACTGGCCATTTCACAGCTCCATCAGTATTGAGTTTGAACCTGTCTGTTGAGGGTCCTTCCCATTTAACGTAACCTAGATGGTGCAGCACTTGGCTTTATTATAGCCTTAATACTCTTGAATGATGAACTGGAACTCAGTAGCTTGATTGATCATGTTGGAAAATGAGATGTTGTTTTTTTATTTATTTATTGAAAAAGTTGTTGTTTCTTTGGAGTCAAATGGTCCAGAAGCATTGAGAGCAGGGAATGAGGTTGTTGTAATCTTTGGAGGCAGTGCAGTTCCAGCGGTTATGTCAATTTTTCAGAGAGAGCATGCTTCTATAAGCTTATGAATTGAGTTATTGTTTACTATGTTTGTTTATTTCCACTCACTGTTTGATACTCATATTAGAGCCCAATTAAATTCAAATTCACACAGACTCCGTACCTAGGGAGACTCAAATCCGAGACCTCTGATTGAGGATGAAGAAGTACTTACCCCATGTTGATTTGCAGTAGACTTGTAATAACCTCTTGTGCCAACAACATTGATAACCTAGACCCACTAATTTACAATAAGCTCTAATGACATTCACATATTGGTCTCGTCACAATCTTCAGATAGGACAATGGAATTTTTCCTTTTGGACAAGTACAAGAAAACTATGCTTCATTCTTATAACAGTGGTGGTCGGACCAGTTATTCGCATACCTCTATCATTTGATTAGATCGGTTAAAGGGTAATGTAAATAAAGTTATTATTTTGATCCTCAAATATTAAAGATCTCAAAAATACTAAGTATGAATATATATAATTATTGATAAAAGATTTTAAATTTTTAATCCTTTTAATTTGGCTAGGTTGTACATATATGTGAATAAATAACGTTGATTTTTTTTAAACTCGTTAAATTAAATATATTAACTTTCATTTTCAATTCTAATTTTTCCTCCACTGTGTAGGCTCATTTCTTTTTCATGCTTCTAATGATTCACTTTATAATTTCATTGAATTAGACCAAAACGTCAGGAGCTTCTTTTATGTCTCATTACTGCATAGATTTTACTTACGATCAGTGGCGGATCCAGAATTTTTTAGTTATGGGTTCTCAACTATTTCTAATTTGAAGTTGGTATTAAAAGTAGGTGCTCAATTTACATATTCATACAAATTACTAGATTTCCTTTATAATTAAATAATATTGTTAGCTCCAAAATGTAATGATGAATGTGCATCTGCCACTGATTACGATAATATTTTAAGGATTTTAAAATATATTTAGGTTTAAGCCACTAATTCCATTGAGCCTATCAATGAGATCTCTCACTAATATAGATATCAAAATACTTCAACAGATAATAAAAAAACACATTTTGAAAACACTACTCAGTTGCTTCTTGATGCCATTAGAGTATATATATACTCCGATGACATAAAAAAAATAGAATATTCCATGAAAAACTGTTCAATTACTGTTTGATACTATCAAAATATATAGATACCATCCGAATCTCTCTTTCATTATAGCCACAAAATGATCACTTGGTCAAATAAATATTTACGTGGTATAATTTGAATTAGACCTGTCACAAGACAATATTCTTTTTTCTGGTCCTCCCCAGATGTTACTCAATTGTCCCTAACTAAGAACTCCAGCAAATTATATGACCCTATAACATTAAATATAGCCACCCACCAACTTAATTGTATTTTACTTCTAGCCACAAACTCCATTCTCACATTTATTCAAAATTTTCCCTCTCATAATATAGGAGAATTTAAGATCTAAAGTCGCTGAGTTCAGAATAAAACAAACGTTTGGACATATGTTTGTTAAATATTTTTGAAATTAAAGTGGATAATTAATATTTGATAATTGGGATTGTACTTGAAAGTTTTAATTTTGTGGTTGGAGACAAAAGAATTTAATAGTTTTTCAAAATTTTAAAACTCATCTCCAAAAAAGGCATTTCAATAACCAAATAATATTTTTAATTTTCTTTTAAAAAAAAGTTCCTTGTCCAAACGGGCCCCACCGGGGTGGAGCTAGGGAACACAAGGGGTTCATTAAGATCTCCTTCGCCAAAAAAAATATTTAATTACTTTTTAATTTCATTAGTGAAAATCCTACTACTAATATATCTATATAAAGTGAAGCTGAAAGCAATAAATTCAGTCGAACCTGCAAAAACCTTTTGCCTATTACAAATTGTCATGGATTTTCTTTCATGACTTTTTGTATAGAGTAAGAGGCAACTAACTTACAATGCAGAAGTTGATTCTTGATGGGCAGGAGAACACTAGTGATCATCATGAGTCTGATGAAAATCACCAAAATCATGATCAATGTATTGTTGTCCCAACTATGCTCAATGCAATTGCTGATGGCTTTATCAAGAAAGAAAAGTCATGGTAACAACTATCTTTAACATCACAAGCAATAATTTCAATTTTTCGATCCGACTTTTCAAAAATGTTGTTCTTCAAAAATAGTCTCTCTAGTCTTTACCTCTATAAGGTAGGGTTAAGGTTTGCGTACACAATACCCTCCTAGCTCAGATCCTACTCGTGAGATTTCACTAGGTATGTTGTTGTTTGTTTGTTGGACTCTTCGAAAATATTGTTGCACTTGTATTGGATCCTCCTAGAAATGTAATTTCAAGGACCCGACATGAATCCAGACTGCATATTTGAATAGTCCAAGCAACATAGATTTAAACGGTGATGTCTGGTCCAACTTAGGCGCTCACCTTGACTTTCGGTGGATACGTGTTATCTTTCACCAGTATAGGTGTGAGGTAATTCTTGTTTTATTAGTAAATTGCTTGGACTCTTAAAAAATATTGTTGCATCCATGTCGTATGTTTAAAAAAACAATAGTATTTTTTACGGACCTGGCATGCATCCGACAACTTTTCTGAAGAGTTTGAGCAACATTTGACTCGCTCACTAGTCAACTTACACTCACCTCGACTACCGGTGGTTACATGTTATTTTCATCAGTATAGGTACGAGGTAATTCGGCACGTTGAAACATAGACAGATGGGAAAAAATCACCGAGTAGATTCAAATTTGATTAAATTGTTTCCTCATACCTTAAAAATCTTTTAAACTATGAGTTCATTATGTTATGCAGGTTTGCCACTTCTCAGCTTCCAAGTGATTTATCAATTCGAGTTGAAGACATCACATTCTATGTTCACAAGGTAAGTAAAAGACACTTGGATATAAATATTCACTACTAAAAAAACACAAATTCTAACAAATATTTTGTAAATTAATTCTTTGTTATAGTTGATTAATAGAAAGTCGAAAATACAAATTTTGAAATTGAATTTATTAATATTGTATAATTGGTGTTAGATTAATAGGTTTAATTGCAGTTTTGATATTGTTTGACATGTTTAAAACTACAAGATTCTAAGACATCTCCAGTTTAAGATATTAAAAAAATATTCTTTGTTATTTTTTTGGCCCAAACCTAGTTAAACTAAACACTTAAATTGTTCAATATTGTGAATTCAATATTACACTTAAAAGAGGTGTATGTTGTAGTATTAGCCTTATTTTTGTAGTTTCTTACTATGTGTTGTGTATTGTGTTTCGATTATCACACTATTTTATTGTTGTTACTGTTTCTTTTCTGAATTTTCTGCACTACTTTCCTTGTTAGTTACTGTGCTTTCTTCACGGTCATTTTTTTCTTTTCGTAACTACTTCGATTTGTTGCACTTGAGTCAAGGGTCCTTTGAAAACATCTCTCTACCTCCACTATCTTGTGGAGTAAGGTCTGCATACATTCTACCCTCCTCAGACCCAACTCGTGGAATTTCACTCATATGTTGTGTTGTAGTACTAATTACTGAGAAGTTAATTCAAGTTTGTGTAATCTTGAAACAGTATCCACTTATTGCAAGGTGTGGCTACTTGAATCAAATTGAACTTCATGAGCATCAAAATTCACATTTAGGATATGATATCAAGCTTGAAAAGTTTCCAGGTGGATCAGAAACTTTTGAGACAATTCTAAAATTCTGTTATGGCTTGCCAATAAGTCTAAATCCAGCAAATGTAGCAGCATTGAGATGTGGATCAGAGATTTTAGAGATGACAGAAGCAATGGAAGAAGGGAATTTGATCTCGAAAACGGAAGCTTTCTTCACATTTGTAGCCCTTTCGTCGTGGAATGACACAATCGCGGTCATCAAATCATGTGAAATGCTATCTCCATGGGCTGAAAATTTACAGATTGTGAGAAGGTGTTGTGACTCAATTGCCTGGAAGATATTTAGAGAGAATTCATCAGGAGGGGAAATCATAACGAACGAAGGAACCTGGTGGTTTGATGATGTTGCCACTCTCCGTATTGATTTCTTCATGAGGATCATTACAGCAGTGAGGGTAAAAGGGATCAAACCTGAGATCATTGGTTCGTGTATTATGAACTACGGAGAGAAGTGTTTGCCTAGCATATATGGCGATACGAAAGGAATGGATTGTAAAAATGGTACTAATAGAAGGAACGATTCGCAATGGAGCATCACGAGTGGGAGGATCGTGGAAACGAGCATTGGACAGAATAAGGAACAGAGAACAATTATAGAGAGCTTGATCAGTATATTACCTCCTCAGAAGGAAACTGTTTCTTGCAAGTTTCTTTTAAGGTTGTTGAAGATGTCAATTGTGTATGCTGCATCACCAGCTTTGATTTCCGAGCTTGAGAAAAGAATCGGGATGGTGCTCGAAAACGCCAGCACGAACGACCTCTTGATACCTACATATGCAGTAGGTGAACAAACAATCAAGTGAGTTACTATCACTCTCAAGTTTCAATTTTCATCAGAACATTAACACTGTGCGCTTAAGCCCTGAAGTGAGGCACAAAACATGTTGAGACACTTTAAATCACTTAGAGGGTGCTTCACTATCGTCATCAAGGCTCTAAGGCATACTTTTTCTTGCCAATGAGCTTAATCCTGAAGAAATTACGCTTAATAGTTTTATTCTTTTTTTTCATTTCATTTATCCACATACTCCCTCCGTTTCAATTTGTTTGTCTTACTTTCTTTTTTAGTCTGTTTCAAAAGGAATGCATCCTTCCTTTTTATGAAACTCTTTAATCCTAACTTTTCACGTGACATGTTTACAACAAGATTCAGAAGTCTTCTTTACTTAAATTTTGTGTCAAATCAAAACCAAACAAACAAATTGAAACAGATGGAGTATTTGTTATTCGTGCTTATAATTATTAGTCTTGGACTACAAATACATATTTGTATCTCTTCTCCATTAAAATTCACAATTTGTTTGCGCTTAAAGCCTCAACGGACATAGCATTATGCAGTTTTAGTCTTTGATAACACTGCTCTTAACCAGTTTCATTGAATACAGTTCAAATGAAGAACAGACTATCCATAACATAGATGTGGTGCAGAGGATTTTGGATTATTTCCTGATGTATGAACAGCAAAAATTGCAGCAACAAGAACTGAAGTCGACGACATTGAATATCAGTAAACTGTTTGACAGCTACCTAGTGGAAATTGCGAGAGATCCCAATGTATCTATCACTAAGTTCCGAGTTTTAGCTGAATCATTGCCTCGACATGTTCGAACATGTCATGATGGACTCTACAGAGCTATTGATACATACCTTAAGGTTATTTCAGCTTCTGCAATCAAACTATCTAGCACTTTATTTTGATTCTGCAATCGAAAAAAGTAAAGTACAATGAAGTTTTATATCTTCTACAGACTCATCCTTCACTGTCTGAACATGATCGACGAAGGCTATGCAAGATCATGGACTGCGGAAAATTGTCACTTGATGGATGCATGCACGCTGCACAAAACGAAAGGTTGCCTATGAGAATCATTATCCAGGTAAAATCTACCTTCCAAAGAGATTCATGTGTGTTAACCTATGTTTGGACTCTTCAAAAATGCCATCAGGTACATGTTGGATCCTCTACAAAGTAGCGTACTTTTGGAGGATTTGACGTGGTGAGGCAACATTTTTAGTGAGTCCGAGCATCATAGGTGTTAAAACATTTAACGAAATAACAAGCATTATGCTGGCAGCAAACTTAGGTAGATTAAACTTCAGTTTCCAACTTAGCATCAAGTATATCAAGATGCTAACAAGAGTAAAGCATATAAGGCAAGTCTCCTGTACATCGCGCTCTAAACTGATAAGGATCTCGAAAATTGGTGTTATTACATCCACAAACATCCAGTATCCTAGCAATATATAAGATCTCGAGGACAGTGTGGAATCCCGGACCCCCCATAGCCAATGATTGTAACATGTTGAAAGGTAAAAGGGATTTTTATTGAAATTACAACAATGAATTCCCACAAGTAGGGTCTGGGGAGGGTAGAGTGTACACAGACCAATGATCAATGAAAGCATTCAAGAAGCCTAGCATGGATTTTAAAAACCAAGAAAAAAGGAGTTCCATCAACTAACTTTGCGAATGAACAACAACATACCCAAACCTTACCCCTACCTTTGCAAATGAATACTCCTAAAAAAACAGGAACTAGCAACGGACAAATTATCGATGAAATTTCTAGTCACTTTCATGTTTTTAGTGTGCACTATTGAAAAGACAGGAATTAGTGACAGACAAATTTTATAGATAAACAACAAAGTCGGTAACCCTATTGAGCAACAGATTATTAAAAAATATTGTTAGCTACGAGCTATTTAGCAGCAGATTAGGTATAGAAACATAAATACCAGCACCTAATCAAAACCTTATAGACATGCTGATTTACGTCTGAATTTCGAAGAGAATAATGCAGGTTTTGCTGTCGGAGCAAGTGAAGATGAGGGCTGCAGTACATGGTAAGGATATAACAGAGAGTGACGATAACTCAGACAAGGAAAACAGCTGGTCATCAACGAAGAACGAGGTCAAGTCCCTTAGAGAAGAACTCGAAAATGTGAAGATTCAAATGACTGAGCTTCATAGGGACTACTCTGAGCTGCAACAAGAATACGAGAAGACAAACAACAAGCATAGAAGTCCGTGGACATCGGGATGGAGGAAGATGAAAAAGTCTGCACTTTTCATTAGAAAAATGATCGAGGATGAAACTCAAGAGGGAGAGAATAAAGTTAAACCAGGCCGAAGAACACAATCCATATCTTAAGTGCAAAGTTTATACTTGTTTTCATGTATCTGGTTGATGAACCGATTAAAGTACAACTCTTTGTGGCATGGATGGAGTTTGGATGCATATTGTAAGTTATCTATGTTGGTCGGACTTTTCAAAATGACATAATAATGCTCCTACATAATATAATACAATCAGCATATCTCAGGTGAATTGTCATATAAAATAAAATGTGTGTATCTACTTGTTCAACTTTATACAAGTTTAAGTATCTACTTATGTACATCCAAAGTTGAATGACATAGATGTCAGTTGATGCCAAGTTAAAAGACACGTTCATATGTATTATGCCTTGTTCAAAGAAAGAAAGTGACTTCCTTTTTTGGGTAGACAACTTCTTTGGAAGATTTCTAAGGAGGAGGAAAGTTTTCTACAAATACTGAAACAAGTTTTACATTATTTCATTTTTTTGATATCGTAATCATGACCAACTTTTGAAAACCTCGACTAATTCCATGATATATTGTCACCTTGAAACAATTTTTTTGGTAAATCATGATATAGTTTTTTTTGTTTTGTTTTATATACATGCAATAGTATTGTGACTACTGAAATAAATATGAATAATCGTGAAAGAAGGGTGTGTAGATTATGTTTTGTTTCAGGGATCCATTTCTGTGGAAAGCTCTGAAAAATCTGAGATGTTTGCCACAAGCAAGCAAAGAGGACTGATACTCGCTTTCGGTGAATAATACCCCCTTCCAACCTTAACCAGATGTTTCAAGTTTGAGTCCATTTATGAATAATAATATGACGCTATTTACAAACTATATGATGAGTTTTCCAAATTCAGCTTTCACAGTAAATAAGATAAGCAAAGAGGAATTAGAAATTGAGATAAAGAGTGAATTTCCACATAGCTTTTTCACCCATTAGGCGTTACCCTGTCTTTCTGTATCTAAATAACATAATCAATATAATATGAGAAGGCAATAAAAGAGAAAATCATCTTTCTTTTTACACCCGAGTTCAAGCTCAAACTAAACTTCATCTCGCGGCTTCAAACTAGCTGGTAATCCGCGCACTCTAACTTCTTAGAAAAGGCGATTGCACTTATAGAAGGAGTTTCCAGCCAGAGATCCATCCAATTTCCGCTACTCAATGTGGAATCATGCTGAGGATGTCCATATACATCAAATACAGATATATCTACTAGTAAAGCAACAGATTTTTACTCAAATGTTCCAGTTCTGAGGTAGAGTGGGACTCCTCTAAAAATACTTATCAACTCTAAGCACTGTTTTCCTGCTACATGAGTAGAATCGATTGTCCCTTTTGTCAAATATTCATGGGAGTCATAATATGGTGTATTCACAATTCACATTTGCTTCTTTTTAACACGATATGGGTATTTTTGGTATATGCTTATGCTAATCATGACCAATGGAAGTGCCACGAGGCAGTATGGTGAAGGGAGTTTTCCATCGAAGATGAACTGGAGCAAAGCAGTGACAAGAAGTGCAGACACAATGACAAAACCCTGCGCACAATTTAAGACAAGCAGTTAGAAATAGCATTGTCAATAAAATAGACCATACAGTTGACTGTTTCGCTCCACCATGAGCTAACAAGAGAACATATTATGAATAAGAAAAATGAAAATATCCTTGGACTCCACTTCAAGTGTCATGGTAATGTAACAGAACTACAAATGCCTCAAATAAATCAAGGGGAAAGGCACAAGGCGGCGAAGAAATAAAAGAATAGCAAAAAGAAAAAAGAAAATTTTCAATCCCATTCAATTTCCGCACAACATGTAAAGCATAAGAAATTAAGCAAACACTTACCTTCCTAACACCACCGGCATATGAAGTCACAAGACCCACAAGAATTCCACCAACGGCATTTAAACTAACAGGGATCTGAAACAAAAGAAGTGGAGGTATCACGTAAAATCATGAGTTTTACCTAGATAGATCTGACTCCTTTTCCAAAATAAAAAAAATGACAATGAATCCAGGTCATCTTGATTTTTTTTTGTCATTTCAGTTCATCTTGATCCTTTTAATCGTTCCAGTTCATCTTGATCCTTTTTAATCGTTCCAGTTCATCTGGATTTTTTTGATAAAGAAAAATTATGTAAAAGCCTAATTAATGGAACAATTTATTGTCCTCAACAAACAAATTAAAAGTGACAATTGGATCCAACCAGAGGATAAGATGCATATGATAACAACACGTCGGGTAAATTAATAGAAGATATCCCCAGGTAGGGAACTAATTAGTTTTTTCAGGAAACCTTCATATTCATGGCGATACTTGTTCCTGGATGTTTTGAGTACTTGCATGCCAATTTAACAAGTTTCCATGAATAAAAATTAAAATATATAAAATAAAATTGCATATTTGCAATGCTGATTTACCAAAGTTAATGCAGTCCATCCATAGAAGAATCCATGCTGTCTAATAGCTTCTCCATCTGGGGACTTGGAAGTACTACTTATCAAGCAGAGACTCCCAATAATGGACATCTCAACAGTCATCAGGTAAGATGAGTGTTTCTTAACCTGTAATAGATGAAAAGCATATCAAAATGAAGGAAATGCAAAAGACCCTTTCATAAAATAACAGTGTTTACTTGCCTGAGATGCCCATTGACACAAGGCAGATGCCATACCAGAAAGCACAGATGCAACTAAAACTGGTACAATTCCATAGAATAAGATCTCATCAGGGTTACTACTACTGGAAGCTTTGCTGGAGCCCTCACCAACACTTAAAAGGACAGCTGCCATGATTAACAAGAAAAGAGCCCCAATTTGTTGAATGGATTGCTTCTGCCTGAGAAAATAAAGGGATTCTGGGGTAACAAGGCTCTCAGGATTCACCTGATACACAATTAGTGTAACTAACAAGAACACTTGCAGGATATAAATGATATCGCAATTGTGGTATAAATTATCTCGAGATAGCTAATCCCGGAAGTAAATATTCTACCTAGCATGGGATAAAATAAAGGGCAGTCCAGTGCACGAAGAATCCAGCGTTCACACAGAATCCGCATCCCAAGGGGGGAGGCCGAAGGGGGTATAATGTAGACAGTAGTGGTTTGATTCCATAACTCAAACTTGTGACCTATAGGTCACTGTAAAGATATGGCACCTGGCCTAACTCAATCCCAAAAGCTAGCTCACGAGGGGTGGATTTCCCAAGCCCATATAAGGAGACCACCAGTCCATTCCCCAACCAACGTGGGACTTTTTACCCACTCTAACACCCCCTTTCATGCCCAGACCCGACTGGAGCGTGGACCGAGAGCCCAAACGGGGATGGACCTGGCTCTGATACCATGTTAAATTAGGTCTTAGGCCCAACTCACACCCCAAAAGCTAGCTCATGAGGAGAGGATTGCCCAAGCCCATATATGGAGACCACCGGTCCACTCCCTAACCAATGTGGGACTTTTTACCCACTCTAATACCATGTGAGAAGAGAAGAGTTTGAGAGAGAACTCAACTTTTCAGTACCATCAGTAGCAGATCCAACTGCAATAGAACCAACATTTGATCCAAAAGATCCTTTGTTCACATTCTGTGGTTTCACCACAACAATGTGCTGGCCTCGTTTAACGACCACATGCTCGTTAGCAAGCACACTCTCGAGGTGATCAAGAAGCTCTTTAGCCTGCCAAATGCCAAAGTCAGGGTCACTTCAAGATGATGCCACACTAGTGCTGCTCTATCGACGAACCATCTGTTGCCTCGCTGTATTTCTTCATAATAGGCAACACCACTTTTTTCCACTCAGTGTCTGCAGGTACTAGACGAGATTCCCAATCAGAATCCTTACTCCACCTAGTGAAGTAACCATGCTCTGCTGATAAACCAAGTTCCGGACAATGTAAAGATATAGCACCTGGGCCAAGATGAGAAAGGTTTGAGTAAGGGTTTTGGATTTGTATGCTTCTCCACAGCAGTGGAGGCCTATAACGCTGTGAATACTTTTTATGGATTTATGTTGCACCGAAAGCCGTTATATGTGGCTATTGCTCAAAGGAAAGAGGAAAGACAGGCCCAGCTACAGCTACAACACGCACAACGACTCGCCGGACTAACAGGAGCTTCAGCCATGTTTCCTGGCGCATATCCTCCGCTTTACTATCCAGGCCATGGTGTTGTTCCTCAAGTACCAGCACGACCTGGGCTGATGTATCAGTCTCTTGCTATGAGGCCAGGTTGGGGTACTAATGGGTTCACAAACACCCTCAGACCTAGCTATCAACCTTCTCCAGTTCCCATGATTCCTAATACTTATCGACCATATCGGCAGAACAGGGGAAGGATGAATGGATATATGCCAGCTTCAAATGTGACCAATGTGCAGCCATCAGGTCAACCAGCGATGTCATCAAAAGATTCTCAGCGTGCTGGGCAGGTCAGATTTGCGCCGAATGGCCAGACTCGTGATGTGAACAAAGGATCTTTTGGATCAAATGCTGGTTCTATTGCAGTTGGATCTGCTGCTGATGGTACTGAAATGCTGAGTACCTTGCTTGCTTCTGCTAATTCTGAGCAGCAGAAACGGATACTTGAAGAGCTAGCTTTTGGGGTGTGAGTTAGGCCCAAGACCTAATTTAACAGTCACAAATCCCACGTTTTATCCATGGGATTATAATCCCTTATCCTTGTTACCAAATGATCATATCAGTCCAAGCACTAGTACGGTTGCCAAAGATAACCAAAACATACACTTGGTTGATAATCTTTTCAAAGCAAGTCTAAGACAAAGTGGCAACGATCAGTACTGTCAACGGATAGAAAACATTTCGGATCAACATACTAACTTGCATGGTCACGAGTTACGACAAAAGCATACCTCAAAATTATGTAAGTAAACAAGGCTGTGAAGAACAGTTTTGTTTGGTTCAAGATTGAAAACGTGAGTGAATCAAGATTTTTATATGAGATCTGCAATAAGCTGTTTTGTAGTGCATAGATAGCAGCAGGCAGTCCAGATGCAGTCAAAGAGCCAAATAAGGTCCACTCCCTGTAATTTTTCTTCAAAGTGCCTTCTTTTGCCATGAGAACAAGAGCACAAATAACCTGAAAAGTTGGAAGGTATATGCAAGTAAATATGTGCACCCATGGAGTGAAAAACAATGCAGAGAAAAAAGTATTACCTTGACTGCTTCACATGTTAAAACAGATGAAGTAACTATCACTTCACGCCTGTAGGAAGAACAGAACAGGAAATACTATTGTCATAATAGTATAAATATTAACAAGAAAGCATTTATCACCAAACAATTTATGTGAAAGGATAAGCATAAAGCATTTCCTTTACCAAAATAACAAGAAGTAGCAAAATAAACATAATAAAGAACTTCTTTGAGACAAGGAGGAAACAAGGAAAAAGGTGGAAACTAGGCCAGCCCATAGGGGCTTATCTCAATTTGAGTTTGTTTTTAAGTTTATACATCCTCCTTTATCTAAGAAATTGATATAATTCTTGCACAAAGCTTTGCTTGCTCATCGAGCCATCCCTATTGGATGTGGGACCATTCCTAACTGGATCGCTACCTAAGGAATTGATCCCCACATCTCCATAGGATTGAGCCAGCTTGAAGCTCCTGGGACTGGAAAAGCTAAACCAGTTCTAGGCGCCTAATCAAGGCTGATTCAATATAACTGAGGCAGGGAGTAACATCACAACCAAGACAATTTTCTTCTAATTCTAGAACTTAGTTTATATTTACACCAATGTGATATTTGATGAATTGCCTTTGACCTTCTGGCATATTATTAAGAAAGAGAGGACAATTTTCTTATGTTCCCACATGGTACATGATATGGTAAGTCGGTAACCATTGTAATATCTACTGTTGGTTCAGAAAGTCCTTTTAGTCAAGGTAAGTTGCAACTAAGAAGGAAGAATTATGCTAGCTGGACCAAAGTGAGACGTGTTCACCAGTCATGTGTTAGAAGTATTGGGTCACACCAGAAAGAAGAACCCAATATTTAAGAGGAGTTCAACTCCCAACAAGAATTCAACCAGAAAGATGATGAAGAATGGTGCAAGCAGAACAAGACCAACAAAAATTTTCTATTTTGTATATATCGTACTTTATTTGATAAGTCGATAAATGAACACCAAGTGTCAACAGTATGTACAAGTTGTTCATATAACAGTCTGGGTCATCAATAGGTATATATGAGTTACCCGACTAAGTGTACAATATGGGATTTTTTCTTTCCACCAAAAATACAAGTGAAAGAAGAATGATCTTTTAACTCTTTGCATGTCATTCTTATTATCTGAAACAATCTTTTGTTTCTTTCATTTCATAAGCAACAAAATAAACATAATGATGATGTTCCCCATGTTGCTTTCTTTCACTGCCAATTTTCTTTTGTCTCCAAGCTGGTGATAGATTCCTCTACTATTGTTGGTAAATGGTAACAACCACTACATGCTAAACAATGGGAATGCAAAGGTCCACAGTTTCGTAGCCTGCCTAATCGTCTCCGAAGTGTTTGTATAAGCAACACCACCTCACAAATATCATTCTCCTCTTTCTCAAATTATCAGATGGCGTCTCGTACAGCACACCAAGCAAACAAAGCAACTTCCTCTTGAGACTTAGAGACCAAATTTTTTTCACACCCCATTCTTACCTACCAACCTGACAACTCCTTGTAATACAATTTAACCATAAAATACTTCGCTCCCAATTCCCACCCCATATTATTAATTCTCCGTCCTTTCCCCAATCACTTTTTTTATAAGTTAAGTTCCCTTCTTTGTCCTTTCCCCATCATCTATTTCTGAGAAAAGATCCCCAATCTCCTCTTGATCCCAACTTGGATGGCCCTCCTAATGTTAATATCACAAGATGATCTCCTAATTATCCATTCTTAATAATCACATATCTTACCATCATTCTTGTTTATCTATCCGTATATATGCACTCTCAAAAGGTACCCATCAACCATAAATGCTTCTAAAACCTTTGCCTATTTGACAACAACATGAACAGTCTTATATTAGTAAGACTCACTCCCTATGGATCTTTTGGCATTCAAGCATGGTCCTACACACCTAGCTTAAACCCATTGTTTAGCTAGTACTATAAATAGGATTAATGTGGAGTCTCTATCCTTTATGATTTTTTGAAGAACTCTTCGGATTCCCAGTAAAGGCGGAGATCTTCTTTGATAATTTTCTTCCCTTATCTTCATTATCTACGGGTCAATTGTCACTAACACATTGAATAGTGTTAAATACCAATATGCACGAACAAATAATGCTTAGAATACAGTACAAGCACAACTATATCAACAAAAAAAAAGTTGCCTACTTCAACTAGAATTGAGATACAAATTAATATATTCAGAAAATAAAATTACATTCTACAAAAAAAAACTGAAAATTAGATTAAAAATATAAACTGAAGAGTGAAGAGAGTATAATCTGAACCTGACAAAACGCTTGGATATAAGCGGCTGAGCACCATACTGTAAGGTGAGGAGCAAAGAATAAAACCACACTTTGCCGCCGGTTTTTGCCGCCGCCGGGTTCTCGGAGTTCACTTTTTTGGATTCCGTAGCAGCCATAACGGTTGACCCGAAATGTATACACGAATCGGGTCTGTTCCAATCGGATCCTTCGATTATTGCTGCTATCGAACTGGTGAAGGCTTCGCGTGAAGCTTTCTCTGCTGTTTGGCTATGGCGTCGGAAGGGTAATACGGCGCCGTTGGAAGGTGACTTTGAAACTGACACTACTTTGAGTTTTCTATAATGGTTAAAGTTAAAGTTAAAATTAAAATTAAAATAAAATAAAAAGACTTTTATTTGCCTAAGGAAGGAATATTTCAATTGAATTTGAAAAAGATAATGTATTGATTTTTTGGATTTCTAAAAAGGAAATAAAATTACAAGTGATTAGAGAAATCATTTTTTATGCTACAATTAGGGTGAGTTTGATACGATAGATATCGAATTATCATATAGATATCAAACTTTTTGATATAAAGCTTCCAACGTTATGATATTTATGGTCAAGTATGGTGTTTGGTATGTATTTTAATTTTTTTGATATTCTATTCGATATTTTTTTGTTTTTTTTTTTTAAAATAAGATATCAAAGTAGATAGTTATATATATAATTTATATATATTATTATAATGCTAAAAAATATATAATCTAATATTAGTACAAAATTATTGCTCCTATATATTGGATTTTGACTACTCTATCTAACTGAAAAATAAACAAAAGAGAATTGCTTGTATTTTTTTAAAAATATTTCTATATTTATAAAGTGTATGTTATTACATTATTACATATGGTATAAATGAGGTGATATTTCTTGAAAAAATGGAAGTATATTGTTTATTGTATGAATATACGTAAGTCAATGGTCTAATTTGTCTATGTACCAATTTGCAATTTGGCATGTGCAATTTGTCTATAGAAGTCTCTCAAAAGACTTCGAAAATAAAAAATATTATAGTACTTTTTAAACACTGTTGAAGTAAATTGAGTTATATTTTTTTCGTTTTATATTGCTTGGTTTACGTTGATTAAGTTTTAATTAGAGGTATAACTTATTGAATTAGTCATGTTTCGAAATTCTAAATTTGACTACTACTATTTTGTGTAGTTATTAAGTAGGCGTTTGGCCATGCGATACCATATCACGATATGGTGTCGTGAGATGGAATCAGCGTTTGGACATGCGATTTTACGCTGATTCCATCTCATGATTCCATCTCATGAGAGGTGATACCATATTCTCCAAAAACCATGATATGAAATCACCATGTGATTCCATATCATGATTTGAGATATTTTAATACAATAATTGATCCATGAGTTTATATTTTGTTAAAACAACCCCACATTTATATCTACTAACCATTTGTTTCATATGTAAATAAAATTTATAATCACATCATTACTTTTTAAAATTTATTATTCTCACAAATATAAAATTTATTATTACTTTAAATTTGGTGAATATAAATGATAAAGTAGAAATTTACTTGGTGAATATAAATAAGAATGAAGGGAGTAATACTTTTTTGATTTTTCATAATAAAAAAGAACGTCTTAATCTTATGACTAAGCATAATCTTGATAAAAGACAATTTTCATTGGCGGTGCCGCACTTTCTTAATCTTAGTATTCGCAAAATGTTCGTTCACATGACTGAAGAATATCAAGTCCAATTGATTGAGGACTTGGGTAAATTTGATCAATTAATTATTAATATTTAGTCAAGTGGACTAGTTATAATTTTTTTGATTAAATTTTATTAGAAGTGTTTTTGACTCAAACTTGTGGTAACTTTTTAAAATTTCATTATTCAATAATATTTAACTATTGATTTTTCTTGTAAATAGTTAGAAGTCAGTGATGTTTGTTAATTTTTATCTTAGTGTATTTAACTTCTAAGTTAATATTTACTCACTAATGTATGTTTTTTTCTACTTTATAGGTTATTTGTAAGAGTAGTTGAGAGATATGAGCATATTAAGTACAATTTATGTTCAATTTTTTAAATTAAATTAAAGTTAGATGAAACAATTACTTAAGTGAAGAACAAATAACTTTGTAATAATTTATTATGTGATTTTATAATTTTTGTTTATTTGATAAGATTGAATAAACAGTTGGGGCTATTTTAATAGTTTTACAACTTATGGAATTTTTATGTTTATGAGAAAATATACAACACAAAAATTCCATATCGCATGTCCAAACAAACTGTAACATCCGGCAATTTGAAATAACTATGAAAAAGCTAAAAAAAATGGAAATAGTCATTTTTGGAAGGAATTCAAAATCTGGAAAATTGGCTAAATGTGGGAAATCAATGAGTTTTGGCCAATTTTGAGCAGTCATAACTCCTAGATCGGGATGAGTTAGGAGTATTTCCAGCTATGATTGTGAAGCTTGTGGAATGATCTTTCCAACGCCACCAAGTTTACTCGATTCCGAGTTCGTATGAGCGAGTTATGCCCTTTGAAAGTTGGGCAGTTGGCAGGGAATCCGTCCGGAAATTTTAAGGGCATTTTGGTCTTTTCCCTAGCCATTTCTTTTGGGGTTATATTGTGGTGTTAGGCTGATTTTTGGATCATTTTGTCTCATTTTAAAGAGTGAGAGCTAGGGCTTGTGAGGGAAGAGGAGAAGAAGAGGAAAAGAAGAGAAGAAAGAGGAGATCAAACAAGTTTCCGTCAAAGATCGTCGTGGATATCGTCGGGGGTGATCCCTACTAGGTATGTGAGTTCTTAGTGTTGGGTTGATCCTTTCCCCCACACGCCAAACCCGTTTTATTTTCAAGAAAAGAATGGTTGTGTTGTTGAAGTTGTTGGTTATGTTGTTAATGTTGTTGATTGTGTTGTTGAGGTTCTTGTTGACTTGGGACATGATTTTGGTTGTGCTTTTGAGTTGAATCTCTTGTATGTTGACGTATTTTATGATCCTTAGTGTTTGGGATTGAAACCCTTGGAGTTAGGGTGGTTTAGAGTTGGGAAAAAGAGGGAGAAAAGTCGAGTTTTCTGGGGAAAGGGGTGGCGCGTCGCGCCTGCCAGCCGCCCCAAAAGAGTTTCTGAGTTTCCTCCCTTGGGGTGCCGCACCTAGCAGAGCGCCAGCAGGTCCCTTCTGAGCTTCAAGGGCTGGCGCTCCGTGCCTTGCAGAGCGCCAAGAACGCCAAGTTCCCCCATTCTTTTCATACTCTCTCATGCATGTTCCTTGGTATTGTACCTATGTTTCCAAGTTGTTTCCAACACTCCAAAGTACTTCTAAACGTCAAGAACTCATCCAAAAATGTGTGATCATACACCTTGAATCCATAATCCAATTCAAGGCGAGTTAGTATCAAGTTAAGGTGAAGTTAGAGTCAAGTCAAGCAAAGTTAAGAAGTAAGTTCAAGCAAGTCTCTAAAGCTTTCCAATAGTCGTTATTAAACGTTTTACCTTCATTTTAAGGTTCAAGTTTCAAGTCAAGTAAAGAGTATAGAGTTCAAGCCAAGTGAAGAGTCTCAAGTTTCAAGTGAAGTCAAGAGCATAAAGTCGAGTCCATTTCTCAAAGTTATTAGGGAACTATGTATTCCCAAAGAAGTTTTAAAGAAATGTTTTTACATTTAAATAAGGTTGGAAACTGAGATTTCCAAAGAGCCTTCGGGCTAGTTTTTGAGTAATTATCTCAAATAAGCAGGAAGACATATGTTTTAAAAACATAAGAGCCAGTACATTTTTGGGAGTAGTATCGAGCACCGAATTGGGGGAGCATTCAAAGAACTCACAGCCCCCATAGAACTATGTTAGCCACCATGGGTAGAAAAGGATCATACTTTTTAGATGAATCCTTTTCCAGATAGACTAGTGGATCCATTAGGCAGTTCAGGTCTTATACCTTTGGCCGGGTATAAGATGCTCTGGCAGCGTGAGGTCGATCACTGTATCATCACTGTAGCTCTTATGTGATGGTTGTCGGTTAGAGAAACTCCCACATCAGTTATTGTATTTTCATACACATAAAGTATTATATTTTTATATACATCAGTTCATTTGTATTTCTATATACATCTCAGGCTTATTGTATCTTTGTATACACACAGAGTTTATAACATGTTTTAAGCAGTCTTTCTTTATAACACACTTGTTTTAAAATTGCCTTATATTGAAAGAAGTCAGTCAGGTTGAGTTGTGTTGAGCCAGGTAAGCTATTCAGTTTCTTCCAGATTTTCCTTCTAGCCTATGTTGCTTAGTTTTCCAGCTTGCATGCTCGTACATTCAATGTACTGATGCTAGTTGGCCTGCATCTTATGACGATGCAAATACAGGTACCCTAGATCAGCATCCTGCACGTCGTTGATCCAGCTGAGCACTCCAGAGTCAGTGGTGAGCCTGCTTGCTTTACGGAGGACTCAATTATGTTGTTCTCTTAGTTTTGTTCTATTAGGATGTTGCGGGGTCTGTCCCAACATCCATCTCAGTATTGTAGAGGCTTCATAGATAGTTAGTCAGTTAGTTTTGAGTCTCTCATCTATGTACATATGTAAATATCCTATTTTGAGATTCGAGTTGTCTTTGTGGCCAGATTTTATAAGTTAAGTTGTTTTGAAACCTTGCATTTGCATTGAGTTATTCTGTTAAGATTAGGTTTCCGCTGAGTTAAGAAAACCAGAAATGGTCTTCGGGTGCCGGTCCCGCCCAAGGTGTAGGCTCAGGGTGTGACACAAACCTTCAATTTCATCTCATGATTCCATATCATGATACCATATCGCGTGGCCAAACGAGCCCTAAATATTAAGGACGATATGGAAAAGAAGTAATAAAACTCTCTCAATTTGCTAAAAAGACCAAGTAAAATAAATAGATGGAAGTAAAAACTTGATCGAGAAGAAACGACGGCATGGCCTCTTCTAAGTCTTCAATCGAGAAATGGTGGTGAAAATCATTTACACCTCCCGAACTTTACTTTAAAATTCAAACTGTCCTTCAACTTTGAGAAATTTCTCTCCCAGAAATAATCAAACTTCCCTCTCAACTTTAACTTAATATTATGACTTTAATGATATAAGGATCAGTGAAATTAAAACTCCAAAACAATAGGCAACATGAAGATGCACTATACTAAAAAAAAATATAACATATGAAAACAAACAATTTTATGAGTTTACTAATACAAGAGGTATGCAAATGCAAATGATTCAAACACAACACAAGGACTCAATATACTCAAAAGCACCAATTGTACTACAATAAAAAAACTTGTTCATCTTCAACATCATAATCACAGAATTTCTCAAAGGTCTTGTTTATAAGATTGTACTTCATTACCTTATCATCATTAGGAGCTGCCAGAACCAAAAATGCATCCTCTTTTTGTTTACCTCGAACCAGATATAAAATTGTAAAATTACAATAATTCAACTCATGATCAGGATGTTCAAAATCAATCTTGTACGTAACAAACCATTAAGAATCATCCCTTTTCATCTTGTATACATCAAATCGAACCGTGTAGAATGAAATTTTTGTGAGGTGCAAATGGCCACAAGATTCACCAAAATATGCTATGGTTGTTCCTTGATCATCTAGAAAATGTGGCATTGGTATTACCCCTAACCTCTCAAAATCAAGATTGTAATATAAACAAGTCAAGTTTCCAATAGTACTAATCCAGTAAATTGATCCATTCCAATAAACCCCTTTGGAGAAATTAACATCAGCAATGAATGGATCACCTGATAGTCTCCATGGCCTTGTTTCGAGTTGATTTCACATGTGGTCATTAAACTTTATCCACTATAAAAAAATAAAAATAACACAACTACTTTTTGTCATATTTACTGAACTTTACATATTAAGTGATGCTTCGCGTATTTACATATTAAGTTAGTAAAAATATATCTTACCTTTTAGTTTGTCACAAAAAGGTAGAGTTTAGTTAAAAAATAATTTGAGATGAGTAAATTTCAATCTGAAATTCACAAACCTGTTTGAGATGAGTAAATTTCAATCTGATAATGCTGAGGAGACGACATAGAATTGCGAACACATATTACTTGTAATGAGGAGACTTGGCAGGATCAAAAGCTAAGCTTATACCATGAATTTTAGAATTTTCAGTTTGAAGAACTGATTTTGGAAGTGTTGTGTAATGTTTCGTAGTGGGGTTGCATACATAGTAATTTGTTTTCGCTAGACGCGAAGGAGAGTTGTAACAGAGCATTAGTCCATTCCAAGATTGCAAAATACTAATGCCAGAAGAGTTTTTAATGAATTTGAGATTCTTAAATGGTGGTTTTGTGGGGATCTTCTTTTCAAAATGAACATAATCAAACTGGGGTTTTGCTGGAAGAGAATAAGGACAGGTCAAGAAAAGGCCTATTGCGTGATTTGGATTGAGGTGACAAAGTACAGAAAAATGTGGATGAGTAATGATTGAAATCCAACGTTTGGATGCGGGTTTCAAACAGAGAAGGGATTTATTGGTACGCGTAAAAGAATTTCAATCAATAGATCATCAATCGAAACAACTATTCGAGTTGATGATTGCTGCTCTTAATCTAAAAATTTGGGGATTTTGAGTTTAATGCCTTGCATTTTTAGTAGTAAGTTTTATTTGTGTTGTGCATGAATTGCTGGTGATGGATGAATGTTTAATATGTCAACATATAGGTAAAGATTGCTTAGGAAGTTTCATTATTTGATTAAGTTGACAAGGTCTATGATGTGAACAGATGATCTGAATTACATAAACGTGGTTTTTTACTTGACCTGTTGGAAATTCTGTCCTCTAACTTTGGGTATGCATAAGTAGATACTTAAACTTAAATAAAATTGAACAAATAGACACATTCGTCTTATATAGTCCTACAAGACAATTTTGTGTCCTATGACGTCCTATATTTATTATGTCATGTAAGACATGTGTGTCTATTTGTTCAATTTTATACAAGTTTAAGAGTTTACTTGTGCACACTCAAAGTTGGAGGACATGGATCTCAGTGAACCCGAATTAAGAACATATTTACGTGTTATGTCAAGTGTAGAGTAAAGTTTAATGTAATCATCTATGAAATTAACCAACCTATTTCAGTTGAGTGAATTTTACTAGGTAGAAAATAGAATATGTGTGGATGATTAAGAAAAAATGTACAAATCTGTATTGGCTATCAATTATCATCATGTCATCAACTATACCAATTAATGAGTTTTTATAGAATATGAAATCATTTCTATTTAAAAGGGAATGATATTCTCAAAATATGTGGAAATAACAATAACAACATGAATATATGAGAACTAAGTATTCTCAAGAGTAAATGTTTTCACATTTAAAAGATGAGGAAACTGAGATTTCCCAAAAGAGTTTAAGAGGAGTTTTTGAGTACTATCTCTTTTCAGAGAAATATTTTGAGTAATAATCTCAAACCAGAGGAAGAGTTATGTTTTTAAACATATGAGCTAAGTATATTTTGGGAGTAGTATTGAGCACCGATATGGGGGAGAGTTCAGATAACTCACAACCTCCATAAACCATGTAGCCAACGTGGGTAGAAAGGGTCATACTTTTTATATCTCAGTTTGTATATGAAAATACAAAATAACTTTGTGGGAGATTCTCTAACCGACAACTATCACTATGAGCTATGTGATGATACAACATCTAGCCCACGCTACCAGAACTGTCATATACTTTGCCGAGGTATAGGACCTACTCACTAAGTGGATCCACTAGTCTATGCTTAAAAGCACTAAGGAATCACCTAAAAAGTATGGCCCTTTCTACCCACTTGGCTACATGGTTTATGAGGACTTTGAGTTATCTGAACTCATCCCCATATCGGTGCTCAATACTACTCTCAAAAATATAAACTTAGCTCATATGTTTAAAAACATAAATCTTTCTCTGGTTTGAGATTGTTACTCAAAATATTTCTCTTAAAAGAGATGGTGCTCAAAACTGCTCAAGAACTCTTTTGGAAATTGGTGTTTTTCTCTCATCTTAAATGTAAAAACATTTACTCTTGGGAATATTTAGTTCTCATATATCATTTTGAAGAAAATGAACTCAACTCTACTCTTCTTCAAACTCAAATGCTCAAGTCTTAAAACAAGTTTAAAAGATTTTGCAAAAGACTCGAAGGAACTCTCAAGACTTAACTCTTAACTCTACCTTGAATTTGAATTATGGATTCAAGGGTTATGATATCATGTTATGGATGATCTCTCGATGTTTAGATGTAATTTAGAGTGTGGATATAAAGTAGAAAACATAGGTATGATTCAAGGGAACTCATACGAAAAGAATGACGAAAGAGTAGGGGACTTGGCGCACTGAGTGGGGCGGGGCATCAGCCCTTGAATTACTGAAGGGGGGTTGGGAGCACTGAGTGGCGTGGCGCCCGAGGAACAAAACTACAAAACATCTTTTCTGCCCAGAACTTCCCGACGAATTTTTTTTCTCGTTTTCTAACCCCAATTCGCCTAGAATCGAGTGGTTTATTCCCCACTCACTTAGATTCAAATACCCATCATAAGTACACAATAATCTACTCAAAACAAACCTTAAACTACTAACACTTATCTTAAGAGTTCATCAAAAACCAACAATCAAGATTACAAATGAAATTTCAAGAAAACTTTTCAAGAACACAAATCCTTCAACTTCAAGAACGAAATTACACTAAAAATAGCATGATTGGCGTGTGGGTGAACGAACCCAACACTATGAGAACTCACATACCTCTTAGGATCGAATCCTTGGCGAAAACCTTTTGAAAATCTCCTGAATCTTGACGAACACTTTGAACTTTTCTCTCTTTCTCCTCTTCTTGAACTCCTCTCAAAACCCTAAACGTATTTGAGATTTGTAAAACTGACCCAAATCATATATGATCCCAAAATATTACTAAAAATCATTTTAAGCTGAAGGGGTAAGGAAAAGACCAAAATAACGCTCATTAATTCTGGTAACTTTCCTTAATTGGACAGACATATTTCAAACGGTTGTATCTCTATCATCCGAACTCAAAACTTAGCAAACTCGATGGCGTTGGAAAGAGGATTTCAAGACCTTTCATTTGATATCTTATGGGCCACCTAACTCATCCTGTACTTAAAGTTATGGTCGTTTGAAGTTGACCCAAACCTCACAACTTAAGCATAACTTGAAAATTTTTAGATTTAGCTATTTCCAATTTAGCTCTTTCTAAGGCAGGATGTTACAATACATGACTGTACACGGTGTATCAGTTGGATACATCACTTTACGCGATGTATCGAGATGTTACTTTACGTGATGTATCAAGACGATGAGTGATGTATCCAAAACCAAGATGTGATGTATCAAGACATTGCGGGATGTATCCGAAATCGGGTGCGATGTATCAGGATGTTTTAGGATGTATTCGGATTGTACCAAATTTAAGGTAATTTTGTAATCTGAAAAGGAATAGGGTAGTTTAAAATCGAACAGAAACCAATAACCCGAACCAAAAAAATGTTATTGGTTTATCTGTAATGACTTACTGATTTAGCGATTTTGATAATGGTTTGGATATTTTTTGTTATCGGGTTATCAATGATTAACGGTTTGAGGTTTTTTCTTAATGGGCTAACCGATAACTCGATAGTAAATTAAATAGGGAAAACTACATAAATCCCACTAGTTTAGGTCCTAATTACTAACATTACCGATAGTTTCAAATATTACTTCATCTACCATATTTCATGCTTAGGATACATGAGTTTAAATCTGCGAGATTCATGTATCTACCGAATAGACAATTAATTTTGAAAATTTAAATTAATCAAATCCCTTAATATAAGGCGGAAATCAAGGAAGTATCTATATTTAATTAATTTCATTTTATTATTATTTGAAATAATAAATTCATTAATATTATTCAGAAAAGACAAAAATATGTATATCTTGATCATGTGATTTGATTAATTTCATTTTATTACTCTTAAAATAATAAATTCATTAATTTAATGTATCTATTATAAATATATGATGTATACAACAAACCAAATACTTAGAGACATATGTATCATACAAGTACATTCATACGTATCATAGAAGTATCTAGTATTAATTTCATGTATTTGTTATATATATCTAGTATTAATTTCATGTATCTATTTATATGATCTAATATTAATTTCATGTATCTATTTATATGATCTAATTTTAATTTCATGTATCTTTTATATGTATCTAGTATTAATTTGATGTATCAAGTGTCAATTTCATACATTATATTCAAAACATGTATCTTGGATACATAGTATGCATATACATATAATTATGTGTTCTAAATATGAAATGTAACTGAAACACACGAATTTAGGAACAAATCACGATGGTAAATCAATATCTGTCATATCATTAAATCAAGAACAAAAGTATAAAAAATCAAAATTCTTCATTCTTTTTTCTCATAGATACATATAATCTTAAGTCAGATACACAAACTCTTAATTAGAGACATGTACACCTAATGTGTATCCAACATTGTTGCACTTGATATGTACTTAATGGTGTATTTGTACTGTTAATTAAAGATTAGTGTAATTCTTTCATCTTAATTACGTTCATAGCTGGTCAGGACATCTCATTGCGGCGGTGTTTGCTCTCTTCTTTTGATTTGTCGATGTTGCTCGCTTTGCCTAGATCTGACGGACCTCTGGCAGAGCCATTGTAAATTTCACTTTTTTGTCCCTCCGACTAATAAAATTTTGAAGAAGAAGGTCCTCTAATCGTCAGAGATGAAATTTGAGTCAATTAAAGAGTAAAATTGTTAGAAAAAAATTGTGGCTAATTTGGCAGCAAAAAGGCACAAACAAACTACTTGCAAATAACACTAATTGCCATTATATTGGGCATCCTCTATACAATAAAATATAATTTTCTAAAGCTATTACATTATTTGCATTGAATCAGGTTGTTTGCGGCAGTTGATACTAGTTAATAAGTGGGAGGTGGGTGGGGGGAGATTAGGGTTGGATATTGGAGGAGATGTTGAAAGAGAAATATATTTAATTGTTATTAAAATGTTAATTGTGAAGTTTAAATGTAAGGATAAGTAATCAATCCTAATTTTAAGGGATGTGAGTATCAAATTGTATCTTCAATAATATATGGTATAAAATATTAAAAGTGGTACTATATGTAATTGTTTGAAAGTAGAGATAATATTAGTATATATGATAGTAATGTATGTCTAATAAAGTAGTTTATCCAATTAAATAATTATATTAATACCATTTTTTATATAAAGTCATTGACTTAGAGTTCAGTTTCCAACTTTTATTTCTGGTTGTCTCAAACTCTTGGTTATTCATGTAAAAGTGTTTGCTTTTGAGCAAGATGCAACTTGTGAACTCATGTGCATGGTTCATTTGGTTTGTCACCTTGTTTCTAAGTGATTTTTCAATATTTTTTTGGTGTCAAATCATAACGGTTAAATCGATAAATGAACCAATAACAATCAATAACCGATAAGTCAATATCTTAATGGTTCTATAACGGTTTAGCATTTCTACAAATTGATAATCAGTAAGTCAAACTAATAAACTTCAAAGCTGATTCGAACCGATCGACACACAACTCCAGATAGTATGTAATTAGCTCTTAACACTATAGAATTTGTGTAAAATCTACATAATTTTATGTAATGCCACGCTATTATAAAATTAAATATATGATTAATTGGTTTGAGAAATATAAGCATTACTAAGTTAAATTGGTCACTGCATTCAATATTGATTGAATTATATCTAATATCTAGTCTAAATTAGAAATCAAATCAAAAGACGTTAAAAAGCTAAAAAATAATAATACAGCAACAATAATGTCACGCCTTGAGCTACCCCGAGACGCGGACACAGGACCTAGGACCACAAGTGATCCCAAGCTAACCCTGCTGGCATGATCATGAGCATACTAAAGATAATAATAACTAATGCGGAAACTAAATCATAAAGTAAGTCTGAAATGATGGGGAATACCCATATATTATAACTGAGATGAATAAGTTCTGATGAGTTTAATACAAAGAAAATATTAACTCAATACTAAGCTGAATCTAACTATGTCTGAAATAAGCCTCTAAACTGACTAGAAATGTTCGGACATGCCCCAACTAGGTCTAGCAAAACTGAAACTAAAAACTAAAAGCGATAAAGATAAACATGTCACTAGTCCTCGAAGAATGAAGACTCACCACTGATGCTGCTGAACTGGAGATCGGGAACCGATCTAAGCGTGATCTGGATGCTGAGAACCTGAACCTATATCACGAGAAGATGTAGTGCACGTATGCGTCAGTACTTGAGAGGTACTGAGCACGCAGGATAGAGTAAAACTGAAATAACATATAACTGAACAAAGCAATAAAGCAATGAAATAATCTGGACATGATATAGATACTGAAACTACTGAATACTGAGCTAACTGATGCAATGACCAAATTTATAATATGCTGAGACTGAATACTGACTGTACTGAAATATGGTCAATGCAAAACAGTCTCACTGAACTGTGGGAGCTACTAATAACCGACATAAAACCACATGAGCTAAATGTAGAGTCCGATGTATACGCCCCATCGAGAGGACCCAATATACCCTGCCAGAGGTATAGAGGCATGCTAGCGTGATCACTAAACTGATGTTGCCCACAGAGGGGACTTACACATACGTGGCTCGTAGTTCTGGGACTATATGGGTACGTTGAAACCTAGTCCAACTCGGTATAATGCTACTCCCAATGAATTAAGTGGTTAACTGGTTATGACTGAAGTTCTGTAAAGTACTGGATAGCTCAAAACTGAACATGCAAACTGAGAATGCAACAATTAATCTGATAATGATGCATTAATAACTGAGGCATGTATAACTAAATAACTGAGGTATTTGACCAAGCATGTGTAATTTTAGAACTAAAGAAATACATAGCTAGGGTTCTGAAATTCATGCGAGAAATGATGTAATAAGATGATAATCTGATTTGGAACATCTAAATAACTAATTCATGATGATCTGTTGAAATTCTAGAAACCCTAGGTCTGTTCATAATCATGGAATCAAGAATCTGACTGAATTCTAGGGACCTAATGGGCGAAAGGAACCCACTAGTGAAATCCCACATACCTGGTGACGAATTCCACGATGAAATCTTTTGATATCGGGCCTGGAACTGATGGAACCTTGCTGCGTTCTTGAACTAGGGTTCTTGACCTTTTTCTCCTCTCTTGCTTCTAATTTTCTAAGTTTTGATTAATGATTTTGACTAAAGTAAATTCTAGTTATGTTTCTATGCTTAAACTGACTAAAACCTCATGATTTAGGGTCTAAACGACGTATCTTAGGGGTTAAACAAAATAGGAAAAGACTAAAAGACCCCTGAATTAACTGCTGTCGGAGTGACCTACGGATTGGACCTACGGGCCGTAGGTCAATCTACGGTTCGTAGATTGTGTCCGTAAGTCAAGCCTGCTCGACATGCCTTCACTAAAATGAGTATAACCTTTTACTCAGAGGTCAGAATTTAGTAACTCAGTGGCCTTGGAAAGATAATTCAATTATCTATCATATCATAGGTCATGGGACACACAGTTCTTTTTGTGCTAAAAGTTATGACCATCTGAAGTTGATCCATCAACAATTTTCAGCTAACTGGTTGTTAATCCTCACCTACGATCAGACCTATAGACCGTAAGTCCGACCGTGGGTCAACACTTAGCCAAATTTTCTGACTGAGTTCTAGGGAAGTTTTCTGTCATGAACCACGGACCTGCAGGACGGACCGTGAGTCCATCTACGGTCCGTGGATGGTGTCCGTGAGTGCCACCTGTAACACCAGAAATCTGAAATCTCTATCTTCGGATACGGGGTGTTACAAATAAATTCAAAAAAAAAATTGTACAACATTAAATTTCTTTGATTTTTATTTTTAAAATTTTAAATTTTAAATATTTATTACATTTTCCAACACCCATAAAAGTTTCTTATGTAACGATGTCTATAAAAGAAATTAATTGCAATAGGATTAACTAAAAAAGTACATAATTGTTAATAATTGTAATAAATAATAATTATTGAATTGACATTTTACTAGCATAATTAAGATTAATGGATGAATTTTAGTTTGAAGTAAACATTACATGACCAAAGTGAGCCAACTGAGCTGACCTAAAAACATGCGAGTTGGGTCGAGCTAAATACATGTGAGCCAGACCGAGCCCCAATCCAACACACAATATGTATGACTGTGGGTAAAGAAGATATTTGGCATGACTCACCAAACAAAACAAAAACTCAAGCGTGAAATTATGTGGGGGAAATTATAGGATGAGTTTTCTCACGAGTGTAGGGTCCTCAAGAACACGATGAGGATTTTTGGCGTGGCTCACCAAACAAAAAAAACACTCAAGGCGTGAAATTTCGTGGGGAAAAATATAGGATGAGTTTTCTTGTGAGTGTGGGGTCCTTGAGAACACGACAAGGATGTTTGGCGTGGGCGTGTGGCTTACCAAACAAAATCTCAAGGCATGAAATTCCTTGGGGGGAATTATAGGTTGAGTTTTCTTGTGAGTATGGGGTCCTTGATAACACAACAAGAAGGTTTGGCGTGTGATACGCCCAAATTACACCTCCCTAAAGAAGTATAAGTGGTCGTTGTTCAAATAAAGAACCTAACAGAGTTAGGGTCGATCCCACGAGGATAGGGTCTAAACTTAGGCCAATTTGTTGTTAATTATACTTTTAGTTTAGTTATTTCCTTAAAGGCGGGGAGTTTTGTAAAATAAAATTTTAATTGATAAGTAAACAAAATTGAATGTTTTGTGTTATCAAAAGAATATAAAACTAGGGTATACGTGTTCCCACAAGTCCTTAAGGCAGTAAACCCTTAATAGTAACATTGCCTAGTGTTTAACATGCAAAGTCGGTAAGTTAGGTATCTCCAAAGTGGCTGGTCGACCAAATAGGAAATTTCACCAGGCAACTTGGTCAGTCTATGGGTGAGTTCTTTACTAAACCTTAATGGCAGAGGTGGTTCAAGCTATTAGATGTCGGTTGTAGTCACCGAATCTCCATTGTTTACTCTTTTTTCCCATTCGTTACTTCCTTGATCGGGCAAGTAGGAATAAGGCAGGTTCTAATGTGGGCACTTATTAAAAATCAATTAAAGCGAAGAGATTAACAATACATGCATAAACACTTATTCAAAAATTACTAATTATTAGGTCTACATTGTAAATTCCTCATGGTTCCCACAACCCTAGTTATAGGATTTAACTACTCATGCTTGAGTTATCACAATTAGAGAAGTTGAAATCCAGAATCTTGAATTGATGAACAAAAGATGTATTATAAACCAATTATTCACGAATTAAATGGCAAAGTGTTATTCTCAAATCCAAAAGTCAAAATGAAAGTTGTCTAATAGTTAAATTGAGAATTAAACGACTATTTATAAACATATAATCCGAAACAAACTCAGAAAAGGAAAAATATGAGTCCATAGTTCTTCTATGAATTGGTCTTACGGCTCGTAGAAACCTTCCGTCAAAAAAACCTTCTTGGTAAAATCTCTTAACTTTTCTATGGTTGTGTTCTACGACCCGTAGAACTTTGCACAACCCGTCCTGACTTCTCGTCGTCCAAGTAATGGAGCTCAAAATCTTTGATCCTTCCTACGACTTGGACCTACAGATCATTATTCAGTCTCGTCTCCCAACACTTGTCTCTAAAAACCATCATTGCATTTTACGATTCATTCCTACGACTCGTAGAGAAGTCTACCGCTCGTAGGTGAAGTCGTCCAAACTCAAAAAGTTGATGCTTCAACCTATTTCATCCTGACTTATCAAAAACCTTTTTTTCCTACAAAACATAAGTAAAATACCATCAAATGTACTAACAAATGCTTAAGACATATGCAAAACTCCAAGTTTAAAGCATGATAAGTACCGTAAATCTGCGGTACATCAGCATGACTTACCAAACAAAAACTCAAGGTGTGAAATTCCTTAGGGGAAATTATAAGATGAGTTTTCTTGTGTGTGTGAGGTCCTCAAGGACATGATAAGGATGTTTGGCGTGGCTCACCAAACAAAACAAAAGCTCAAGGTGTGAGTTTTGAGGGGAAAATTATAGGATAAATTTTCTCGTGAGTGTGGGGTCCTCGAGAACATGACAAGGATGTTTGGCGTGGCTCACAAAACAAAACAAAAACTCAAGGTGTAAAGTTATGTGAGGGGATTATAAGATGAGTTTCTCGTGAGTGTGGGGTCCTCGAGAACACGACAAAGATGTCTGGTGTGGCTCACCAATCAAAACAAAAACTCAAGGTGTGAAATTTCGTGGGAGAAATTATAGAATGCATTTTCTCGTGACTGCGGAGTCCTCAAGAATAATTTACACAATAAACATGCACTACACCATTATAAAAGGAATGATATTTCTAAAAGAAAAGGAAAGAGATATAGAGAGATTCATATATATTTTGACCCTCAAAAATTAAGTATAAGTAAAAAATCCTTGAAGCAACAATATCTTATGAGCAAATATGTAGTTATTCTTGGAGCTCCATTAGACGAAGGTGAGATTCTACCTTCAACTTTCTGTTGCAAATTTAATAATTTTGATTGTAATGTAAAAACCTACTCATTCCTTTTCCATCTATTTTTGATTGTTTTATGAGCTAAGCATTTTTTCCTGTTACTACAGTAATAATAATAATAATAATAATAATAATAATAATAATAATAATAATAATAATAATAATATAATAATAATAATAATAATAAATCATACAAATCTCTTCTTTTATTTCAATTTATGACTTTAATTACAAGTTAAATGTTCAAACGACAAATTAAATAAGATATTAAAACTCTAAACTTTTTCAATGGTAAAATAATTAATTGTAGAACTTGATTAAATTACAGATTTATGTATGTCTTTATTTATAAACCCTTTGACTTAATTTCTTTCTTTGTATTTCTTGACGTAATTAAATATTTGTTTCTCTATTTATATATTCTATTCATATCATATTATTTGACTTATATTGACCTGTCACAGTTTTTTTTAAAAATATTTAAGTAAAGACATATTTTACTATACTAATCTTATTTATGATGTTTTGAAATTTATTTTGCTAAAACAAACACATAATATTAAAAAATCATTTTTAAAATAAAGGTCAAATAATATAAAATGGCGAGAGTATCAATGTTAGCTTTATTAAAGGTCTAATATTGCTTATAAAAATAAACTTGGGAAATCAGATAAGATAATCATCCACCTCTTTTTTTTTTTATTTGTTTATGAAAGTTTGAGTCTTCCAAATAAAAACTTTTTTATTAGAATTTAAGTTTTAACTCTCTCCTCTTTTTGGTATTCAATATTCAAAATTGATCTACATAGATTCATGTTGGACAGATTCACTAACAGAGATAAAGTGGATCTACAAGAAGTTCTTCATCCTTGTCACTCGGATTCGAGATCTCTGGTTAATAGTAAAGGGATTTTATATCTCTTCACACCTCTTTTCGGTAAGTTTTAATATATCAATTAGTTTCCGTTTCATCAATTTGGTATTTATTGTCGGTATGGGTGCAATTTATTTCACATTCAAAGCCAAGAATGTGAAATAAATTGTGTCCATACCGGCATCAAATATTGGTTTGAATTCCTAGTTATTCATGCGGGCAGAACCGCCACTAAATCTGTCCATTCCCACTGATAAAGACGTGTTTGTGAAGAATACTAATTGGTCTGAATACAAATTTTTCTACCTTATTTAGAATTGGAAATTGATGAAGTTAAGCGTGATTTTGAGGAAGTTGGGCTGATTTTGGGGAAATTAAGAGATGTGGGTGGAGAGTTTGAGGAATGTATCAGAGATTAGGAGAGAGAGTGAGGAAAATAGGGATTTTTGTAATATTTTTAAATGGTAGGAAATTTTGGAAAATATGATAAATTAAGTTGTGTATTCAAAGCCGAAGCCTAATTTTATGAGTAAGAAACAACTAACACTTTTAACTTTCTTATGGACAGATGCACTTGTTTCCAACTGCAGATGGAAAGAGGAATGGACAGTTTTTGCTCCTTTAATCTCAGAGCTCGCACTACTTACTATCTTGCTTATAACTGTTGGGGTTCTATATCGAATGAGGACAAAGGTGCTAGGTAAAAAGAATCACCTTGCGTTGCTATTATATTATTTTCATAATTCTTCATTACAAACTAAGCTTAGTTTCACTAGAGCACTATTATTTAGCAAACACATGACCTAAGTAAGATAGCTAGCCTAGTACTCATATTAAGGTATGGTTCACATCCATTATTTTCTGATTAATTTGCTTTCTCAAAATAATATCTTTATCTGAGCAGATGAACCAGAAATCAATCAGCTGGCAAATTCTCAAGGAGCTTTGCTGCAGGGCACTAATGTCATTGCATATGATTCCAGTGATCTAGCTGCAGCCACTAACAATTTCTTGCTGGCTAATAAGATAGGGCATGGTGGCTTTGGCAATATTTATAAGGTTATTATTTCTTTTCAACAAGCATGAAAATGCATATTTACAGTAACTCTGACAACATAATTAATACCCAAATGATACATAATATCTGTAGGGTGTACTAGAGAATGGAGTAGAAATAGCAGTGAAGAAGCAAGACGTGACTTCACGCCAAGGATTTACTGAGTTCGAGAATGAATTCAAGTTAATAGCAAAGCTACAACATCGTAACCTAACCAAGTTGTTGGGATACTGCATTAATGGAGTAGAAAAATTCCTGGTCTATGAGTTCATGGCGGATAATAACCTAGACAAGGTCATATTTGGTATGACATCTTAAATAACATTCTTTATTTTTGCTATTGTCTGTGTTGTTTTGATACTGAAAAGCCACAAAAGATAGAAATTTGGGAGTATCCGAGTGAAATTGAGTAACTGTTTTTTGTACATGTCCAGATCCTGCAAGAAGGGGCACAGTAACATGGCCAATACATATACTAGCTGGAAACAAATGGTTAACAAATTCTGCTCGTCATCTGGGAATACCGCTTTCAACAAGAAAACTTTCAATACAAAAATGTCTCCCGACTATTAAGAAGATGATAGCAAATAAAATGTTGTCTTCTAAGTTGTCATATAGAAATAGACTGCAACTATTGTAGAGTGGCATGTCAATGGTGCAACAATATGCAAGCCTAAGACAACAGGGACATTAAATATGATAGATATATATATACATGGAACAAGGTGACAATTGTAAGCAATAAGAGGTCACTGACTCTAATGAACAAGATGAGAACAAGATTCATTTTTGATATTGTATCTTATTCTACTGCACAATTAACACAATTCTTGAAGTTTACTTGTGTGACTGGGAATATTTCCTTTTCACATCAAAAGACCCATATATTGTTATTTAATCAGACATTAATTATGGTGTTACGTTTCAACAAAATAAGTTAAAAAGTCTGGTATATTGTTACTAACTTGGTCAACTGAAAAAGGCAGTGGTCATTCAGTTGAGAAGGACGATGTTATAAGTGGGACATATGATTGTTGAGCAGTGAAGAATTCTTTCATTTTCATTATTTTTTTCATTTCATCTTCTATGATAGACAAGCGATCGTTCAAGGATTTGTTTTCCTCATTCAAGGATTTGTTTTCTTCATTCAAGGATTTGATATCCTCTCGAGTTGAACGTAGCGCAGACAAGAATTCAGCCTGTGATGAAGTTTAACCTTTCAAATCTTTTGCCTTTACTCCACCCCCAAATCCAAATGCATGGCTACGAGTTTGAGGTCCACAACATTTTTCAACAATATCTATGGTAGGTAGAGATGGATCTGCTTGAAACATTTCTTCAAGTTGAGCCTACAAAATATATCAAAGAACATTTTATATCATAACACAGAACAATTATTTCAAGTAATTAACATAGTCAATTTACCAAACACACATATTTTTCAATTACTTTAGGTTCAACAAGCTTGTTACATTTCTTACGAGTCTCAAAGAAAATAGTTGCCAAATCTGGTGGGTTGCCATCTTTCCCACCCTTCACATCAAAGTCAAACATGTCAAATAACACAAACCTCGTAAATATTCCATTTAGGAAAATATACTTTGCTACCAATATGATGAGGCATCTTCAACTTGGCTCGATTTGTTACATTCCTAGTGCTTCTTGCCTATATTTGTTCAACAATAAGCTTCTAGTGCAAGTAATTATGCATAGGTTAGCTAGTTGGTTCATCTAGAATGCTAGTACACTATGTATCAAACATGTTCTATACTTAGGTTTGGTTTTAGGTATATTAGGTGCTAAGGAGGAAAATCAAACTATGGAAAAGAGTACCTAAGTAAACTATTAACTCAGTATGAGTACCTGAAAACTTTCAAAAGAAAATGTTCCTTTACTAACCATTCTGACTCTATTTTGTCTACTCCACTAGGGACATTGTAACGACTCGGAAAATGATAGGTTAAGCAAGAGCCTATGACTTTGTGTTGACTTTATAATGAGGTTCTATGAGGGGTTTTTATGTAATTTCATTTTAATTATGTTACATCCGACAATTTAAAATGAATATGAAGTAGCTTGAAATTGGAAGTAGTCACTTTTGGAAAAAGTTCAGAACCTGGAAATTTGGTTAAGTGTGGGAAATCAGTGAGTTTTTGGTCAACTTTGAGCAGTCATAACTCCTAGCTCAGGATGATCCAGGAGTAGTTCCAGTTATGTTTGGAAAGCCCTTGGAACGATCTTTCCAACTCCACCGAGTTTGCTCGATTCCGAGTTTGTATGAGCGAGTTATGCCCTTTGAAAGTTGGGCAGTGAGCAAGGAGTCCGTCCGGAAATTTAAGGGCATTTTGGTCTTTTCACAAATCTTTTCTTTCTGAGGTTATATTATTGTGTTAGGCTGATTGTGGATCATTTTTGTTCCATTTTAAAAGAGTAAGAGTTAGGGTTCTTGAGTGAAGAAGAGAAGAAGAGGGGAAGAAGAAGAAGAAGAAGTTGGAGCTAGGATTGAAGATTTTGAGTTCCTTCTTCTTCAATTCTCATGGGTTTTCAACTTAGAGGTATGGGGATTCTTTATCCTTGATTATTCTTCCTTTCAAGGAGCTCAATTCAAATGATTCAAAGTTCTTCCAAAAACACAAAAATCCTAATTTCGATTCTAAGCATGGGTTCTTGCATTAAATGATTTTTTTTTTGATGATTTACGTTATTAATGGTGTCTATTGATTGTTTTAAGAAAGAAATTTCCATGAACCCATGTCTTGGCAAGTTTCCTAAAGTTGGCTTATGAAGTGGGTTTATTATTTATGATTGAATGATGATGGAAGTATGCTTGGATTGAGTTGAATAGTTGACTTCTATTATTATCTATGCTTATCTATTGTGAATTGTTGGAGAGTTGAGGAATGGTGATTGTGGCTTGGCAAAAAGGGTAAGTGGACCTAACTTCATTGTTAAGGTAGAATTGATATAGAATTGTGATAGATTGATGTGTGATCCACTTATGGTGGAGGTGTTTACTTATTGAATGTATTGTGTTTATGGCCTTGGAGGCATTATATGAGGAATTGAAGTGTTGACATGATATCATATATGTGAATGTGATGTGAAGGACTTGAATGAGAATCAAATGAAGTAAAGGCAATCATGTTGTGAATATAAAGGTGTTCATGTGATCTCAAGGTGATCTTGTTTAAAGTGTTATTGTATTGTGATTGAAAGTGTGTCCTCTATTATTGTTCATATGTGATGATGATGGAATGTGAAGGATCTTTATAATGTGATGTGTGTCTTGACTTGGTAGACTTAGGTGCCTCTTCTTGATACATTAGAAGCTTTGTTGAATATGAATCGATAGGATATGGCATTCCTTTCGGATGTAAGTGACGAAACCTGTTTTTGAGCTGGATAGTGTTTGGTATTTTAGGCATATCTCTTGCTCTAGAACTTAGTTTGCAGTGAATAAATATGATTTGGAAAGCTAACTCGTATACCTACAACTTTTATGTTTATGTAAAATTCTAATTTAACTGTTATGGATACGAAATATGGGACGCAACATAGGGCAAGTTCTGCCCAGATTCCGAGAATTGAAATCCTGCATGACCAGCGGCTAGTGTCTTGACTATATCTTTTTGTACAAAATATATTTTGCGGTGATCCTTGTTTGTTTGCAACCCTAAGAGATGTATCTACATCTTTCATGAAGGTTATAAAGTCTAGTTCTGCCATTTTCCTTTTCAAATCTAAGATGCAACATGAGGTACTAGGCTGGCCAGATTCACTGTTTTGGGAGCATAGTTGTATTTGTACATGCTAGGCTTACTTATGATGATGATCCTATTTTACGTCAACATTACTGAGCTAATAGAAGTTAAATAAGTTATGTAATTGTATTTCTAAGGTTGATATACTCGTGAACAAGTTGAGGTATGTGGGTTTGATTGTGGAAACCTTCCTTTCCACAAGTCCAACCATTTATCCTCTATTTCTACTTCAAGTTTATGGGTCCTTATGATTATTTATGAACTCTTGAATTATGGAATTACTACTACACATCCTATTATGGTCTATTTTGCATATTATCATGAAATGGAATTATTATGTGATGTTTATGGTTTTCATGCTTCCATGATCAAATTATGAAGGTTGATATATATGTATGTTGTTGGTGGGCTGATTTATATGGATTTTGGAATTGGTTGGACTTAGTATTCTTGAAATACAAGATTTCATTTACATGAACAATAGCCCACCTTGTGTTTGATAAAATGCCCATTTATAGAATTCTTAGGAAATGGAAGGTCCAATGTACGTCCTATGAATCGGATGGTTATATAATTACTGAAATGATGATGAAATGGACACATGTATATTGTTTTCTCTATATAAGTGTTGTGAGTCGACCAAGCCTAGTACGGGGGGTAGTAGGCCCGTATAACCATATCGAGGGGTTGGTACCTTGGTTGCCTAGTACGGGGGGTAGTAGGCCCGTATAACCATATCGAGGGGTTGGTACCTTGGTTGCCTAGTACGGGGGGTAGTAGGCCCGTATAACCATATCGAGGGGTTGGTACCTTGGTTGCCTAGTACGGGGGGTAGTAGGCCCGTATAACCATATCGAGGGGTTTGTACCTTGGTCCCTAGCTCGGGGGGTGGTAGGCCCGGGTAACCACATTGAGGGGTTTGTACCTCTTTCGCCTCTCCAAGGGGGTGGTAGGCCTTGGAAATACTATATTGATGGTCACTCACCACACATGTACTATGCCCCACTAAATATGATTTATTTTATGTAAGCATCATTATACATATCATCTCATTAATATGCTATCTATCGGGTATGATTATGCACTTTGCCTATAAAGTCCTTATCTAAGGTAATCTTGGGGAACACTTAAGTGTGCTTGAAGAGGATTGTGTGGGCGGTCACTTCTTGTCTCACTCAAGTGTGTCTTAAGGTTATATTAGGTAGAGGTCCTATGGTAATGAAATGACATGTGTCCTTCTAAAGTTAAGCATGGGTTGTATATGGATTTATGTTAAGTATATGTATGGTTGGCTATGGTCTAATATGTTAATGTTGACTTGTATTATGTCTCTTATACTTGTAAAGGAAAGGTTTTATCAAAGGACATGAAAGCATACATTTCTTGTAAATGTCCGTTGTGCATATTTTCTTGCATGGTCTCCATACTTAGTACTTAATTGTGCTAACCCCTTTCTTTCGCTTTTTGACTAAAGTGTAGGGATTTGGAGATGGTGATATGTCATGGCTACTTGATAGGTTTTTAAGAGTTGAAGATGAAGACTTGGTGAGTCCTCATAGATTCGAGGGCAATAACCAACATGTTCTTTTTATGTCTCTCTAGTATTTGCTTAGGTTTTGAGTGGGCTTAGTCCCAATGTTATATTCAAGTATTAGATGGTTTTGAGACATATTGTATAAAGTCTAGAAAGTCTTCCGCTTGCTATTTATTGAAAGTATCTTCGTGTGTGAAGAAAGTTTTAATTCCTTATGATTTTGGTGTCTATGCGATGAATGAATGCTAAGAGGCTTGTATTAGACCTCTTCGAGGTCGAGTACGCCGGTTACGACTAGGGGGTGCTCCCGGGTCGTGACAGACATTCTTAAGAGACTGTTGGATTGGCTTGTCCTTCACATATTTTGCATGCTAGTGTCCTCTCCATTTGTTCCATAACTCGTTCATATCCATCCCAATATATGATCACGATGATCATTCATATCAACACTCTCAAATTTAGGCTACAGCAATTGAAACATGAGTTGAGTTATTATTTTCAAAAAATGAAGAGGCATGATATGTTGTCAGGTGTATATTAAAATTGAAATGTTAAAATTATTTGACAAGTGTACATTACTTTTGAAACTTCCGTTAATGAAAGATATAATGCAGAATCAGGTGTAGAATGGATTCAAAAACTTTTCAACAACTGCTATGTGGACAAGAACATGTGATGTATGAGGTAACACCAAAGAATTTGAATAAGGTGTATATTTGTTACCTCAACAGCTTCCCACATGTGATTCAATTTTTCTTGCTTAATATCATTCCATGATGATACCCCCAAGGGACAAATGTTACGATCACGAACAATTTTTTCCAAATGCCTTGAAAAAAGATTGCTATTTGTTCCAACTGTTCGATTATTGTAAAATGTTACCTTTAACTTTTGTCCAATTTCAAGTGAAGAAACTTCTTTGCACTTGTTGCTTCCTCGAACTCTTTTTACCTTTGTAGGATTAATGATCCTACAATTGCATAATTTGATAAAAACTATAGCAATCAAACTCATTTCTAAGACTCAATAACATATGAATTCAAAATATCATACATTTTATGTTGTTTGAGAGTGTTTCATAACTTGATCAATAGATGGAGGCAATGAAACATTGGTTTTCATGCATATACTCTTTCTCAATTACTAATTTTTTGCATTTCTTGACTAGAAGTCATGGTAGAACTCAATTTGGTGCATTTAGTATGATTATCATTAGCAAAAACGACAATCTTGTTGAAAGATCCCACCTCATATTCAGAAATTTATAAAGAGGAGCTCAAAGATCCAGTTTTTTTCTCTAGTCCCTTTCCTATAGCACTTGGACCCACTAAACCTGATATAAAAGTTTATCAAAAACTGGAAAACTCAATAGATTGTAAAAAAATACAGTACATTTGAAAAGATCTTACTTGTTTCAACTTCTTGGGTGTATTTCTTAACTCAATTAGTAGATGTAGGAGATGAAGTATTAATTTGAATGTTCTCATTCTCAAAAGCCATGAAGTTCTTATACATAAATAATTTACAAATTAATATTTTGTTAAATTTGTAAGGTTTCACAAGTTGAAAGATAAAATATATGTTATACATTTTAATTAATTGAAAGTTAAATATGTTTAATAATATACTGCAAGGATCAAAACAAAAACTTATCAATATTTCAAGGATTAAAAACATCAATTTCCTCTCTCAGTCTAGATTTGTTACAATATATACATTTTACGTTATAAATATTAAATATTGTAACCTATAAATATTTTTTGATTGATTTGATAATATAAAAAATCTTAATGATATTAGTTGAACTCTTTGATGTTAGTTTTAATTTTTTTAAAAAGAACTCTTTGATGTTTTCATTTCCTCTTTTTGGGGATTGTTTATAAAGTGTATAAAAAGGAACAAATATGACAAAAAATTTCTCTCTCTTTGCAAGGTGGAATTCATGCAACATATGACAATTTTTTATCTGGCATAATACATATATTGGACCCTAAACTTGCCTTCAAATTTTAACTTTGACCTCCAACTTTCATAGTGCACAAATAGGCACTTTAACTATCCAACTTTTAAATAAATAAACACACCATTTTTGCAGCCAAAGAGCATGAAATGCAAACACTCTCACGTGTATTAGTGAGCCACTCAATTGCTGCCAACTAATTAAAAATATTACACGTCGATTTTTGAACTAAAAGAAATTAAAATTAATTCCAATTCATATACAAGGGTAAAGGGTAAAAGACATTTTCATTTCACCCGATCATCTCTCAAAAGGTCAAAACCCTATCTAGGATAAATGTAACACCCCATAAATTTTTTGAACTAAGACTCGAATCATCCTTCGTTGTGAGTAGGATTTTACCGATGAATTTAAAATTTCTCAAGTGTTAAGGTTACTAGATATAGCACCTTGAGTTCCAAAAAGAACTAAAGTGAGTTCATTCAAATAATTTGTAAGTTCTTTCAAGTTTTGGGTCAACTTCAAACAACCATAACTTTTACTATAGGATGAGATAGGTGGCCCATAAGATATCAAATGAAAGATCTTTGAATTATCTTTCCTAGACCATCGAGTTTGCTAAGTTTAGAGTTTGGATGAGTGAGATATGCCTTTTTGAAGTCAGCTTGTCCCATTAAGGAAAGTTACCTGAAAATAGTGAGGGGTATTTTGGTCTTTCCTTACCCAATCAGATTTAATTCAGTTTTAGTAAGGTTTTATGTGTCTAAACTGATTAGGTTCAGTTTTATAATCCTAATCTATGCTTAGGGTTTTAGTTGAGAGTTCAAGAAGAGAAAAGAGGAAAGGATCAAAGCGTTCGTCGAGATTCTTGAGTTTTGTTGCGGATTTTCGCCATGGGTTTGATTCCTAAGAGGTATGTAAGTTTTCATAGTGTTGGGTTTGTTCACCCACACGCAATCCTGAGTTTCTTTTTACCAATTTCATCCATAAGTTTGGGTATATTGAGTTCTTGATAAGTGTTCTTGAAGTTTCATTTTAAATCTTGTTTTGTTGGGGTTTGATGAATTCTTGAGATGAAAGTTAATGATTTTAAGGGTCGTTTTGAGTAGATTAGTGTGTACTTAGGTTGGGTATTCGATTCTAAGTGATTGGAGAAGAACCACGTACTAGATTTTACTCGAATTAAGGTCAGAAAACGAGTAGAAAAATTCGTCAGAATTGTCTGGGGAATGGTGGCGCGACGCGCCACAGATGCGCTAGCAGGGAAGTGCGCCAAGATAGTGCCTTTGAAGTTTAGGGGCTGGTGCCCCACGCTATGAATGCGCTAGGGTCGCCTGGTCCCACTCCTTTTCTGCCGGTTGTCCTGTTTGAGTTCCTTTGAAATGTATCTTCACCCCTTATGATTCTAACTACTCTAAACTACTTCTAAACACCTAGAAATCATTCATAACATGAATCATAACCTTGAATTCATAATTCAAATTCAAGGTAGAGTTAAGAGTCAAGTCTTGAGAGTTCTTTCGAACATTTTTGAGAAAGTCCTTTGAGTCTTTTTGAGGAGTCTTCTACAATTTTTAATAGCTTGTTTCAAGACTCGAGCAAGTGAGAATGAGGAGAATGTATTCATGAGTCTACATTATCATCGACATCCTTCATATCATGACTCATAACTTGAATTCATAATTCAAATTCAAGAAAGAGTTAAGAGTAGAGTTTCAAGAAAGCCTTTGAGTTCAATTGTGAATCCTTTGAGATCAACTATGGATTTTTAGTTAAGTTTTGAAGAAGTAAGTATGAGAATGAGAAAAATCGTATACATGAGTTACATATTGTTATTTAGACCCTTGAGTTGAGTTGTTCATGTCCATAACTTCTGTATGAACTCCATCAATTGAGTATATTTGAGAGGAGTAGTATCTCCAAGTTCTAAATTCTTGAACATTGAGTTTTAATCCTTTCAAGATTATATTCCTAATCATGGGACTACTACATATTACCCATGAAGGTCTTTGAGTTGAGTAGTCATGCCCATAATTCCACATGAACCCTATGAGTCGAGCAGTCTTGAGATGAGAAGTATCATTGAGCCCTTGAGTTGAGTAGTTCATGTCCATAATTCCCACATGAACCCCCATCCCCCCCCCCCCCCCCCGAGTCGAGCATTCTTGAGATGAGTAGTATCATTGACTCCTTGAGTTTTGGAATTGTTGAGTTCCAAGTATTGCATTCTATGCATGGTTATTGAAAACCTTGAATTGAGTCGTTCACGTCCATAATTCAGCATGAACCCTATTTTAAGAAGTCTTTTTACAAATTATTTTAAATCTTATTTTAAAGACTTGAGCACTAAATTGAGGAAGATTAGAGCTGAGTTCATTTTTCTTTAAAATGATATATGGGAATTAAGTATTCCCAAGAGTAAATGTTTTCACATTTAAGATGAGAGGAAACTGAGATTTCCAAAAGAGTTTTGAGCAATTTGAGTACCATCTCTTTTAAGAGAAAGATTTTTGAGTAATAATCTCAAACCACAGAAAGAGGGAATGTTTTCTTTAAAACATAATGAGCTAAGTATATTTTGGGAGTAGTATTGAGCACCGATATGGTGGAGATTTCATAAACCATATAGCCAACATGGGTAGAAAGGGTCATACTTTTTATACGATTCTTTAATGCTTTTAGCATAGACTAGTGGATCCACTTAGTGAGTAAGACATAAACCCAGGCAAAGTATAAGACAGTTCTGGCAGCGTGGGCGAGACAATGTATCATCACATAACTCATAGTGATGGTTGTCGGTTAGAGAATCTCCCACAGAGTTTATTTTGTATTTTTGCATACAAACAAAGTATATTGTATTTTTATACAAGTTGAGTTATTATTGTATTTTTCAATACATTGAGTTGTGATCTACTATTTTAAAAGCTTTCCATGTATTGCATTTTTTAGCGTTGCTTTATCTTGAGTTGAGTCACTTGAGTTGAGTATTCTTTGAGTTGAGCATCTTACATCTGAGTTGGGTACCTTATCGTTGAGTTGATCCCTATTTCTTTGAGTTAAGTTGAGTGAGTTGCGAAGAATTCCCCTTACATGCTCGTACATTCCATGTACTGAGCCATTTGGCCTGCATCAACAGGCATTTCGTTGAGGTCATGGGATGTTCCAGTCAGCTTTGGTGAGCCTTCTTATATTTCGGAGGACTTCACCTTTATCTGACAGTTAGTAGTTTTCAGATGTCGTAGGTCTTGTCCCGATATCCTTCTGTAATAGTAGAGGCTTCATAGATGGACAAAGTTGAGTAGTTTTCAGTATGTATCTTCTTTGAGTTGGTTTTACAAACTTTGAGTTATCTATTGAGTAATTTTTTTCAGATTTCTTAAAGCTGAGTATTTGAGTTTATTGAATTTTATTCAATTTCAAGGTTTTGTATGCTTGAGTTAGTCTTCCGTTTGTAGTTATTCAGGATGAGGGTTCGCTTGGGGACCATTAATGGTTCTCGAGTGCCGGCCACGTCCAGGGTGTAAATTCAGATCGTGACAATAAACAACCAAAATCTGGTGAATCAAAGGAAAAAATGGTTCAAGATTTCTGCTGAAGTTGATGTTCATATGTTCATCTTCCTCAATTTAGTCCATGTATGCCTTAATTTTGACCTTTTGAAAGTTTAAACAAAAAAAAGATGTCTTAAATGGAACCATACCTGACCCATCCAAGAAACTAACGACCTGGATTGTTTGCAAACCAATAAATCTTCATTATAGCTCTTTTTCCACAAGAAGTCATTTGCACTAAATATGAGCAGAAATCGTTCTAAAGAGAGGAAAAAAATCTTGGTTTGAAAGAGGAGGGAAAAAATGAGATTTTGATTTGGAAATATAAAGATATATATAAAAGGGATTCATTAAGGGTAGAGTTGTCATTTCAACAGTTTTTTTTACCATTGTGGGCCTAAAAAATTATTCCTAACTCGCGCAGAATAAGTGCACATCATGCGTTTTGCCAAGTAGGACTCGTGTGTTTATTTATTTAAAAATTGGATAGTTAAAGTGCCTGTTTGTGCACTATGAAAGTTGGAGGTCTAAGTTAAAATTTGAAGCCAAGTTTAGGGTCCAATATATGTATTATGCCTTTTTATCTTATTGTTAAATTATCATTTTACATATATTTCTTCTTGATCTTGAAATATTATAGTAGTGATTAAATTAAAATTACATTATTATGAAATATGCAGGATGTTATTTGAAAGAGATATATACTTGAAGTGTTGAATGTATCTGGTCTCACTAGTGTAAGTTGCAAGTCATCAACAGGTATAAATCTTTAAAATTGAGTGATAAATTATGTGTGTTTAGTAATTATGAAAAAGTTGTTTATCAAGAATGATCACCATCTCAGGTACTATTCATTGCCTTCAGTGAAGACTCATATCTAAATTTATCAAGAAATAATACGACACTTTGCTATAGGATTGTTTGCAACAAATTCTAATGTCTAGGATTAAACATCATCTACCGAGAAAAAGGACTTACGTGGCGTGTAGCATGACGATGTAGAAGTTGTTAGAGAACGACTGAAGTTGGATGTAGTAGCGGAGCCATCTTATGTTAAGGGACGGAAAGTTAATTTGTTCATCTAGGTTAGAATTTTAATTCGATGTATATATGTTAAGGGTACGCAAGGGTAAGGTCTGGGTACACCCCTCCTCCTAGATTCTACTTGTACGATTATACTGGTATGTTGTTGTTGTTGTTAAGATGTTGGTTCATGAATTTTATGTACTTCCTCTCTTTCAATTTGTTTGTCTGGATTTGATATGAAATTTAAGAAAGTAAAGAAGAATTCTGAATCATGTTATCTTAAACTAAAGTGTACAATGTATCAAAATGAACTTTAATCTTGTGTGTTAAATATGTCACCTGAAAAATTGAAATTAAAGAGTTGTCAAAAGGAGAAAAAATGCTCTTTTCTAAACGGTCTTAAAAGAAACGTATAGCAAGCAAATTGAAATGGAGGAAATTGCAGCTCTCACTGCTTATTATTGTTGTAGAAAAAGAAGAGTTTTTTGCCATTAGCAATTCTAAAATCATGTTTTTTGCCTTGCAAGAAGTTCTTGATTTTCATTGTAAGTAGAATGAGTAATGATATTTATTTTCTTTTTGCTGCAACTTTTGTAAAGAATAATGATTCATGAATATATAAAGGGAAAAGTGGTAAATATACATCTTAATTTTGCAATTTCGACCAGATATACCTATAGTTAAATAAATGATATATATATATATATATATATACACCCTCTCCGTCTAACAGATAGAGCATATTTACCCTTTTTCATTGTATGTGTTCATGAATTATGAGGAACACGAGGAAAGGGTACTTATTTTGTAGAAAAAAGAGGAGTTTTTTTGCCATTAACAATTTTGAAATCATGTTTGTGAATCTTCATTCCACCCGTAGGATTACACTGAGTTTGTTGTTGTTGTCAGGGGCAGAACCAACATATTGTTAGGGGGTTTAGCGGAAAATATTACTCGCTCCTTTTCAAATTAATTGAATTGTTAAGGTGTTTCACACCCTTTAACAAAAGAAGATTAAGACATTATTAGGCATAGCTTTCCATTTTCACCTTTATTAATTATTGTCAAATTTATGATTAAAATAACTTAACATTAATTATATAACTAATTCCAATACTAACTAATGAAGGGTAAAACTGGAAGAACATTTTAAAAGTAGTCTTGAAAGTTGAACAATTAAGTTGATTTGAAAAAATGAAAAATGTCTCAACAATTCAATTAATTTGAAATGGAGGGAGTACTATTTATACACGGTTAAAGTTTTTTTTTAATGTATATATAGTAGATGTCGAACCCCCTTCAACTTGTTCGTGTGTTTACTTCTTCATTTTGAACCCCTTATTGAAAATTCTGGTTCCATCACTGGCCTGGTTGTTGTTTGTGAATCTTCATATAACAACTCTGTATTTTTAGAGTATTAGATGCTTCAAAAAGTGCTCTACTTTGTTTTGTTGCAACTTGAAAAAGTAATGACAAAATGAATTGTGTTTTGTGCACATTAATGGTTCTGCTGGAAACACAACATGGACTCTTCATTTTTTGTAATCCATTAAATGTTGTGATGAGAATATTGAAAGTCTCTTGTTGGAGACTGAACTCATCCTTCCTGCAATGCCTCTTTTCAGGTTCAAACTTGTTTCGAAACGTTGGATGTCTCTCGTCTCCGATCCCTGTTTTTCTTTCCTCTGGAAGCCTGAATCTTTTCCAACTGCACTCATTCTGCACTCGCCTTTTCTCGATTATCCTTGTTATTGCATTCCTGATAAAACAAAATCTAAAGCTTCTATTAGATTCTTTGATTTTATAATCAAAGACAATCCCATTGACAATGTTGTAATTTTGAATTGTTGTGGTGGTTTACTTCTTTGTCGTAAGAGGTTCTTTGATTACATTGTGTGTAATCCAACTACAAAGGAATTCCATACTCTTTCAAATCCAAATGTGGAGTCAGTAAACATGAGTTTGGCTTTTGATCATTCGATTTCGCCTCATTAAAGAGTTATAAATGTTGGGTTCCATTTCTTGATTCATATAGTTTTTGGCATTGTCTCCCTATTGAAATATACTCTTCAGATACCAACTCATGGAGGCGATCACGAGTCCAGTTCCCAAAAGAATTTTTGAGCTATTTGGGACAATGTAAGGGAGTTTTCTTCAATGGAGCTATCTTTTGGATCTTTAAAGGAGTAATCAGTTATCATATTTGGTTCTTTACATGCCTTGTAAAGCTGAGTTAACGGTAAAAGGTAGGACTTGTGATAAGTTGCCATTACCATCAGTTTGTCATTTGTTCGACAATCCATTCTGGATTGGAAGCAAATTAAACTGAGTAACATAGGCCAGTAAATAACTAGATCTATAGGGAATGTGTCTATCACTTCAGTCGCTCAATCTTAGTCGTAATCAATCAAAATGTAGCACTTCAGGCATAAAAATCTTTGTTTCGGAGTCTGTTTTTCACTCTTCTTCTACCGAATATTAGCTTGACTCAAATTAATTTCCATTAGTTGGTTGTTGCCTTTTTTTATCTTCTTGAGGATAAGTTGGTCAGGATTATTTACTTTGTTGTTGACTATAGTTGATGATAATTGATACCCGATGAACGTTATGTTTGCTATGTATCACCGTTTCTGCTTATTTCATTGATAAGATTCTATTTTCTGCAAAAAGTGATATTTATCAGAACGGATACTAGTGCACTCTTCGTTGATAAGGTGTTGCAGTCTTAGTCCTAGTGCTGTATTCTGCACTTTTACAACTCAAAATTGGTGTGTCCAAAAGGAAAAATCTTCATATTCTCGAACAATGCACCTCTCTAGTAGTATACTTCGGAATTTCTGTAGAGAAAACTTTGGCTTGTCAATATCCCATCCCCCTTAAGTTTGGCTCCTTAGCTGCTACGTGGTTTCTGACTAAGAGTAACACTTTGATTGTACAAGTCGTTTTATACCTATTGCATAGCTCGAGTTGCTTGTTAACTTAAATGTTGTCTGGCTTCATCTGTAAACAATCAAAATCCTCTCTCAACTTTAATTTAATTTTATAACTCTACTGATACAAGGGTAAAATTCAGCAACCATACGCGAAACTATAGGCAACATGAAGATGCACTATACTCAAAAACCAAATATAGCATATGAAAACAAACAATTTTATGAGTTCACTAATACAAGAGGAATGCAAATACAAATGCAAATGATTCAAACACGACACAAAGACTCAATATACTCAAAAGCACCAATTGTACTACAATAAAAAACTTGTTCATCTTCAACATCATAATCACAGAATTTCTCAAATGTCTTGTTTATAAGATTGTACTTCATTACCTTATCATCATTAACAACTGCCAGAACCAAAAATGCATCCTCTTCTCGTTTACCTCGAACCAGAGATAATATCGTAAAATTACAATAAGTCAACTCATGATCAGGATGTTCAAAATCAACCTTGTACTTAACAAACCATTCAGAATCATCCCTTCTCATCTCGTATACATCAAATTGAATCGTGTAGAATGAAATTTTTGTGGTGCAAATGGCCACAAGATTCACCAAAATATGTTATAGGTACGCGTAAAAGAATTTCCATCAATAGATCATCAATCGAAACAACTATTCGAGCTGATGATGGCTGCTCTAAATCTGAAAATTTCGGGATCTTAAGTTTAATGCCTTGCATTTTAGTAGTAAGTTTTTCTTTGTGTTGTGCAAGAGTTGCAGATGATGGATGCATATTTAATATAACAACATATAGGTAAAGATTTAGATTGCTTAGGAAGTTTCATTATTTGAATAAGTTGACAAGGTCAATGATGTGAACAGATGATCAGAATTCAGAAGGGGCTACTGTTTTAAAATAAGTGGTGTTTGACGTAATCATGATATTCTTTTGATTTTACCTTTATTTAAATAAATTAAGTTTTATATAACAAATAAATTACTAGAGAGCTACATCTTAAAAAGGATAAGTTAGTAAATTATATTTTAATGTCACACTAAAGTATATGGGGCCTAATATTTAAATGTGACTTTTAACTTGACCTTAACTTGCAGTTCTACCATTTAATTTTGAGTGTAAACAAGTAGACACTTAAATAAAATTGAATAAATAGACACATTCGTTTTATATGTGTCCTACATGATAATTTTGTGTCCTATGACATCTTATATTTATTATGTCATGTAGGACATGCGTGTCTATTTGTTCAATTTAATACAAGTTTTAAGTGTCTACTTGTGCACACCTAAAATTGAAGGACATAAATATCAGTGAACTCAAATTAAAAAACATATTTCTGTGGTATGCCAAGTATAGAGTAAATTTAATGCGATCAATCTATGAAACTAACCAACTTATTTCAGTTGAGTAAATTTTACTTGGTAGAAAATAGAATCTGTGTGGATGATTAAGAAGAAATGTACAAATCTGTATTGGCTATCAATTATCATCATGTCATCAACTATACCAATAAATTCTTATAGACTATGAAATCATTTTTCTATTTAAAAGGGAATGATATATTCTCAAAATATGTGGAAATAACAATAACTATTGCGAATTTTTTAGTGTGTATTCATTTGTGCAAGATTTACATGTAATATACAGCATCTAAGAAAATGAAATAATAAAAGAATACTTTATATTCTTTACATCTATCTAATATTTAAGACCCCACTTTGTGACGCTACACAAAATATGTTGTTGTTATTGTTGTATACATTTGTTTAATTCAAATTGGACTATGAAATAACAAACTAACAGTAGAATATGTATATACAAACTTTTTTTTGTTTTTAAATTGACATATCTATTTTATTCGTGCACTGACATCACGCTGACATCATCACTCACTTTTTTTTTCCTTTTATGATACCATCACAATATATTAAAGTATATAAATATACTATGATGATATCAAAGAGTAGCTGAGCAGTGTCTTCGTTGAAGGACTGATTCTTCCTCCTTGATACTACCATCAATGTATAATATACTCTGGTGGTATCAATGAGTAACTGAACAATGTTTTCATTGAGGTTTGCTTCAATCCTTCGATGAGATTACTCAATCATCCATAATACCATTACTAAATAAATACATATTGTCGTGGTATCATTGAGATATGCTTCAACTCTTCAATATTTTAATTTAAAATAGTTCTAAAAAGAGTCATGATTTAGATACATTTTTTTTTAATTTGTCAAAAGAGAAGAAATAAAAATATATTTTCTACCAATTTAGAGTTTAAATAAATAAGATTCGTGACTTTAAAATAATTTTCTCTTAATTGTTTCTTATTTATTTCTTAAAAAAAGAGTTCAATCCTATATGATACCGATAGAGTATCAATATACCGACATAGTATCACAGAGGATTAAGCTCAGTCCTATATGATACCAATATGGTTTCAATATACCAACGGAGTATCACAAAGAATATATTTTCTACATACTAATTTAGAGTTTAATAAATAAGACTGTGACTTTAATATTTTTTCTCTTAATTGTTTCTTTTTTATTTCTTAAAAAAAGAATCCAATCCTATATGATGCCGATGGAGTATCAATATACCGACAGAGTATCACAGAGGATTAAGGTTAGTCCTATATAATATCGATATGGTATCAATATACTGACAGAGTATCACAGAAAATTAGTTCATAGTAGTGATGTTGACATCATGTGTAAAATAAGAAAGAAGAAAGTGGAGTAAGCGGCTAAATAGTTTGGGTCATGGGTCCATTAAGGTAAATAGTTTGGGATGAGTTAAATTTGGGTAAACAGTTCCATAATTGAATCTGTTTTGTTTAGTTTCCCCTATACAAAATATGTATTATAGACATAGATATGCTGATGATGGGCTGCTTAACATTTGTGGCCTTGAGGCCCAAAGTTCACACTTCCTGCAAAATGCCTAATCGTTGGCCCAATAATTCCGTAGCAATGTTTCGATAAAAAAACTTAAGGTGTGAAATTTCGTAAGGGAAAAATATAGGATGAATTTCCTCGTGAATGTGGGGTCCTCGAGAACACGACAAGGATGCTTGGTGTGGGTGCGTGGCTCACCAAACAAAATCTCCTTGGTGGAAATTATAGGTTGAGTTTTCTTATGAGTGTGGGGTCCTTGATAACACAACAAGAATGTTTGGTGTGTGATATGCCCAAATTACACCTCCCTAAATAAGTATAAGTGGTTGTTGTTCAAATAAAGAACCTAACAGACGTTAGGGTCGATCCCACGAGGATCAGGTCTAAACTTAGGCTAATTTGTTGTTAATTATACTTTTAATTTAGTTATTTCCATAAAGGCGCGGAGTTTTGCAAAATAATAAAAGTTTAATTGATTGATTTCAATAACAAATAACCAAGTAAACAAAATTGAATGTTTTGTAGAATCAAAAGAAGATAAAACTAGGGTATATGTGTTCCCACAAGTCCTTAAGGCAGTAAACCCTGTAATAGTAACATTGTCTATTGTTTAACATGCAAAGTCGGTAAGTTAGGTATCTTCTAAGTGACTGGTCGACCAAATAGGAAATTTCACCAGGCAACTTGGTCGGTCTATGGGTGTGTGCTTTACTAAGCCTTACCCTTGACCCCAGATTAGCTATGACAGAGGTGGTTCAAGTTATTAGATGTCGGTTGTAGTCACCAAATCTCCATTGTTTAATCTTGTTTCCCATTCATTACTTCCTTGATCGAGAAAGTAGGAATAAGGGGGGTTCTAACGCGGGCCCTTATTAAAAATCAATTAAAGCGAAGAGATTAACAATACATGCATAAACACTTATTAAAAAATTACTAATTATTAGGTCTACATTGTTAATTTCTCATGGTTCCCACAACCCTAGTTGTGGAATTTAACTACTCATGCTTGAGTTATAACAATTCATATTAAGGTTGTTAAAATAAATCATGAACTTACAATTAGAGTAGTTGAAATCCAGATTCTAGAATTGGTGAACAAAAGATGTATTATAAACCAATGATTCAAGAATTAAATGGAAAAGTGTTTGCCAAAATAATTCTCAAATCCAAAACTCAAAATACAAGTTGTCTGACAGTTAATTGAGAATTAAACGACTATTTATAAATATATAATCCTAAACTAACTCGGGAAAGGAAACATAGGAAAAATATGAGTCTATAGTTCTTCTATGGATTGGTCATACAACTCATAGAAACCTTCCGTCAAAACAACCTTCTTGGTAAAATCTCTTAACTTTTCTATGGGTGTGTTCTACGACCCGTAGAACTTTGCACAACTCGTCCTAAATTCTCGTCGTCCAAGTACTAGAGCTCAAAATCTTTGATCTCTCCTACGACTTGGAACTACGGATCGTAGTTCAGTCTCGTCTCCCAACACTTAGCTCTAAAAACTATCATTGCATTCTATGATTCATTTCTACGGCTCGTAGGTGACGTCGTCCAACCTCAAAAAGCTGATGCTTCACCCTGTTTCATCCTGATTTATCAAAAACCTGTTTTCCTATAAAACATAAGTAAAATACCATCAAATGTACTAACAAATGCTTAAGGCACATGCAAAACTCCAAGTTTAAAGCATGATATGTACCGTAAATCTGCGGTACATCAACATGACTCACCAAACAAAAACTCAATGTGTGAAATTCCTTAGGGGAAATTATATGATGAGTTTTCTCGTGAGAGTGGGGTCCTCAAGGACACGACAAGGATGTTTGGCGTGGCTCACCAAACAAAACAAAAGCTCAAGGTGTGAATTCCGAGGGGAAAATTATAGGATACATTTTCTCGTGAGTGTGGGGTCCTCGAGAACATGACAAGTATGTTTGGCGTGGCTCACAAAACAAAACAAAAACTCAAGGTGTGAAATTTTGTGAGGGGATTATAGGATGAGTTTCTCGTGAGTGTGGGGTCTTCGAGAACACGACAAAGATGTCTGGTGTGGCTCACCAAACAAAACAAAAACCGAAGGCGTGAAAATTCGTGGGAGAAATTATAGAATGAGTTTTCTCGTGACTGCGGAGTCCTCGAGAATAATTTACACAATAAGCATGCACTACACCATTATAAAAGGAATGATATTTCTAAAAGAAAAGGAAAGATATATAGAGAGATTCATATATATTTTGATCCTCAAAAATTAAATATAAGTAGGAAATCCTTGAAGCAACAATCTATATCTTATGAGCAAAGATGTAGTTATTCTTGGAACTCCATTAGTCGAAGGTGAGATTCTACCTTCAATTTTCTGTTGCAAATTTAATAATTTTCATTATAATGTTAAAATCTACTCATTCCTTTTACATCTATTTTTAATTAATATATGAGCTAATTGTTTTTTCTTGTTACAACAACAACAACAACAACATAATAATAATAAATCATACAACTCTCTTCTTTTATTTCAATTTATGACTTTAATTACAAGTTAAATGTTCAAACGACAAATTAAATAAGATATTAAAACTCTAAACTTTTTCAATGGTAAAATAATTAATTGTAGAACTTGATTAAATTACAGATTTATGTATACGAAGGATAAAGTATTTATTTATAAACCATTTGATTTGATTTCTTTCTCTTTTTATTTCTTAAAGTAATTAAATATTTGCTTCTCTATTCATAAATTCTATTCATATCATATTATTTGGCTTATATTGATCTGTCACACGTTTTAAAATTTTTTTTAAGTAAAGACATATTTTACTAAACTAATCTTATTGATGATGTTTTGAAATTTATTTTGCTTAAACGAACACATAAAATGAAAAAAATATTTTTAAAATAAAGGTCAAATAAAATAAAATGGCGAGAGTATCAATGTTAACTTTATTAAAGGTCTAATATTTCTTATATAAATAAACTTGGGAAATCAAATAAGATAATCATCCACCTCTTTTTATTTATTTTTATTTGTTTATGAAAGTTTGAGTCTTCCTCATAAAAAAACTTTTTTATTAGAATTTAAGTTATAACTCTCTCTTCTTTTAGGTATTCAGTATTCAAAATTGATCTACATAGATTCATGTTGGACAGATTCACTAATGGAGATAAAGTGGATCTACAAGAAGTTCTTCATCCTTGTCACTCGAATTCAATATCTCTGGTTAATAGTAAAGGAATTTTATAGCTCTTCATACGACTTTTCTGTAAGTTTTAATATATCAATTCGTTTCCCTTTCATCAATTTGGTACCAATTGCTCTATCTTTTCTTCAAATTTATCTTATTTATTTTTCTATGATGTAAAATTTTTCATTTCCAAAAATAAAAAATTGATTTTTTACATTATGGAAAAATAATACGCGCCCAATCAGCTATCAAGTTTACTTTTAAAGCAGAAAACTTAAAATTCTCCACCATAAACATAATATGTTTTTATGTTTTATGGTTTATTTACATACAAAAATATGTAACCTAACATACGGATAAATATTGAAAAATTACTTAAATACACAATTTAATTTATCATATTTTCCAAAATTCCTTACCATTTTAAAAAATCCTTATTTTCCTCACGTTCTCTCCTAATCTCTGATACACTCCTCAAACTCTCCACCCACATCGCTTAATTTCCCCAAAATCAGCCCAACTTCCCCAAAATCATGCTTAACTTTATCAATTTCAAATTCAAAATAAGGTATAAAAAATTGTATCCATACCTATCAGTATTCTTCACAAACACGTCTTTATCAGTGAGAATGGACATAGATTTAGTAGTGGTTCTGCCCTCATGAATAACCAGGAATTCAAACCAATATTTAATGCCATTATAGATGCAATTTATTTCACGTTTGAAGCCAAGAACAACTCGAGTTTGATAAGTTTATTGACTAGAGAGAAAAATACAGTTCTTGAGATGGACTAATTCTACCAATTGCTGGGAGGAACGAAAGACACTAAAATAAAGACATATGTGACTAGTATAGCACTTGTGGACCTTATGGAGTTTATAATGATGGAGATCTTTCCTGTAAGTGTCCTGATGGTTTCATAGGTACATCACCAAATGATTGGGACAAGATTATTGATTGTTTTTCTAAAATTTTAATGTATCAGAAAAGATGAACAACAAAAAGTCAAAAAAAAAGTCAACAATATTGTCCCAATCATCTGGTGATGCAACTATGAAGCCATCAGGACACTTACAAGAAAGATCTCCATCATTACAAACTCCATAAGGTCCACAAGTGCTATATTGATCACATATGTCCTTATTCACTGTCTTCAGTTCCTCCTAGCAATTGGTAGAATTAGTCCATCTCAAGAATTGTATTTTTCCCTCCGCGCCAATAAAATTATCAAACTCGAGTTGTTCTTGGCTTCGAATGTGAAATAAATTGTGTCCATATCGGCATCAAATATTGGTTTGAATTCCTGGTTATTCATGAGGGTAGAACCGCCACTGAATCTGTCCATTCCTACTGATAAAGACGTATTTGTGAAGAATATTGATAGGTCTGAATACAATTTTCTCTACCTTATTTAGAATTTGAAATTGATGAAGTTAAGCATTATTTTGGGGAAAATGGGATGATTTTGGGGAAATTAAGAGACGTGGGTGGAGAGTTTGAGGAATGTATCGGAGATTAGGAGAGAGAGAGTGAGGAAAATAGAGATTTTTGTAATTTCTTAAATGGTAGGGAATTTTGGAAAATATGATAAATTAAGTTGTGTATTAAAAGAAGTTTTTCCAAATTTTAATTGATTTGGGGTTTTCCATCCAATTGAGGGGCACAAATGATGAAATTAGTAACGTCGGGGTTAAGAATAACTTCATTTTAACGGTAAGGGATTAGTCAACCAATAAAACAAAGTTGAGGGGTATTTTTTTTATCGATATCCCTAACCTTAATTAGTTTTGATACTTGATACAAAAATTCTACCAAATGTATCATTTATCATGTATCAGGTGTTGCTATGTATCTTCTACCTTATTCAAATTTACAAGGATAAGTATCCGTACACAGTACCAAATCATATTCATGCTACATAAACCTTACTATTTTCTTAGCTAAACCTGTGTGGTTAAAAAAATTCATATATGCATCTGTCAATACTGTCTTTTTCTATTATAAATAGACAACTAAGAAAATGATACATAACAACATGTCATGACTACATAATAGCGGTCTTGACGTACAACAATGCATCTGATACTTATTAGCTTACATGATACATTAAAGTGTCACACAAGTATGTATTAGATTCATAAATGGTATACATAAATGTTATTATCAAAAGTTTGTTTAGTTTTAGGCAAAATAAGAAGATCTTACAGTTATGTATCTGATACAATAAATATGGAGCACGTTAATACATATATTAAATCATGTATTAGATACACAACATAATGAATCATGTACAAATCATTCTGTCTTTCAAACAGTGTAATATAAAATAAAACTTTTTATCAAACACAACTACACAAATTGTGTGTTAAATACACAATTTTATGGAACAAAATATTACATCTACTAAATCATATAGATGATACATGATAGAATATATCGGATACACAACATTCTATTCTTTCATGAACAAATACACAATTTTTAAGGCATCATACATAATTTTGAATTTATAGTAAGTGTATTTGATACATAGCAACTACCACATACTAATGTATTAATCTCAAACCTAACATCTTATGTGCAACAATTACTAATTTAATGTATCTAGTAGAAATACAACACTTATTAATCTAAACAAGATACATAAATAGTAATGTATTGATAAATCTATCCATCTCGACAACAAAATTCAAAAAATGATTACACAACATTATAAAAGGTATGAATGATACCTCAAAGCTATGCATCTCTTCAACCATTTTGTATGTTGTATCAATGTATAACTGATACATTGAAAATCCAGACTCTTGTTTCTTCACCTCAACGATGTATCAGATCTCCAAATTTTTCATCAACTCATCGATCTCTAATTCAGCTGTAATGGCTGATTTGAGATTCATAAAACCAATATTTTGACCAACAACAATTCCATCACTTTGTATAGTTCATACCTCACCTTACTTTCTTGAATTCCAGAGTGTCTCAACAAGATCGACATGTTCATGTTTTATCAGTTTTCACTCCCCAAGCCTACACCCTGGGCGTGACTAGCACTCGAGAACTATTGTTGGCCCAAAGAGAACCCTTGGCCTGGTTTAATTCTTAGCGGAAGACTTAAATGACAAGAAAACAATCTCAAAAGATAAACTCATGCAATAAACTTAAAATGTCTTAAAAGAAACATTCAACTAGCCAAAATGGCAACTCAAGTCTCAACATAAATACTAAAATAGAAAAGACTCATAAACTAACAATCACTAACTGTCTATGAAGCCTCTAACAGATGGACGTCGGGACAAGACCCACGACATCCTAATGAACTAAAAGGATAAAGTAATAAAAAGGGGATCTTCCAAAAGCAAGGAGGCACAACCAACAATGTCACGCCCCGAGTCTACACCCTGGACGAGACTAGCACTTGAAAACCATTGGTGGCCCCAAGCGAACCCTTGGCCTGGCTTAACTCTTAGCAGAAGACTTACTCATGATAAAATACTTTAAAAAGTAAACTGAACTTCTCAATAGATAACTTAGAATGTATTAAATAACATTCAACTTAGCCAAAGTGGCAACTCAAGATTCAACATAAGCAAATAACAAGATAGTGACAAATGAACTAATTAACTGTCTATGAAGCCTGTAATAACTGAGATGGATGTAGGGAAAAGACCCACGACATCCTAATGAACTAAAATAATAGAAAGCAATAAAAGGGGATATATCCTCCAGAAGCAAGGAGGCTCACCAACAAACTCTGAAGCTCAACTAGAATCAACGATGCGCTAGATGCTGATCCTGGTTACATGTATCTGCATCATAACAACGATGCAGACCAAATGACATCACTACATTGAATGTACGAGCATGCCAGGGGAATTCAAAAACAAGACATAAGCTTAAAAAGGGAACTGAAAGAACAAACCTGGTCTCAACTGAACTAAACTCATTTCAATATAAATCAGTAATATAAATGAAATATAAGGAAAATCTTTTAAAACATAGATAACAACTCCGTGTATTTAGAAATACAATAGTAACTTTGTGTGTATACAAAGATATAATATAAACTCTGGATGTATATAAGAATACAAGTAACTCTGTGTATATAATAATACAAAATACTTATGTGGGAGTTTCTCTAACCGACAACAATCACTTAAGAGTTATGTGGTAATACAACATTTTGCCTCACACTGCTAAGGTCGTCCTATACCTTTCTGAGGGTATAGAACCCGACTTCTAAGTGAATCCACTGGTCCATGCTAAAAAGCACTAAGGAATCATCTAAAAAGTATGATCATTTTCTACCCATGGTGGCTACATGGTTTATGGGGGCTGGGAGTTGTCTGAACTCTCCCCCATATCGGTGCTTAATACTACTCCCAAAATATACTAGCTCATATGTTTAAAAATATAACTCTGTGGTTTGAGATAATTACTCAAAACTAGCCCAAAGGCTCTCTTGGAAATCAGTGTTTCCTCTTTTGCTTAATTGTGAAAGCATTTACTGTTATTGAAAACTAGCTGAAAGGCTCTTTTGGAAATTTCAGTTTCCTTTCTTGTTTAAATATGAAAACATTTTACTCTTTGGGAATACATAGTCCCAATATTTACTCTTTACTCAACTCAAAACTCAAGTCTTAAAACAAAGTTAAAATATTTGTAAAAGACTTTTGGAAAACTCTATGAACTTCTCTTGACTTGACTATTAACTTTCCTTGAATTTGAATTTATGGATTCAAGGATTGTAATTTTTGATAAGAAAGATCTCATGATGTTTAGGAGTGTGTTTAGATAGTTAAACATGAGAAATGATCAAGAAATCACTATCTGGAAGCAATTCTGTGACACGGAGATGCATTTAAATATTTGGTCACTAAATAAATTTTGAGGCAGAAGGATCTGTGACCGCTCCGCGACGAGGAGAGAAAATTTCCTATCCTAAGGAATCGCAGACCTAGTACCCAAATTCACCTGACTTTTTCCTTCTTCGCCTTCTAACCTTAATTCGCCTAAACTCGGTTCTTTTTCTCAAATTCTCTTTAGATTTAGATACCCAGTATATATGCACAAGAATCTACTTAAACAACTCGAGGAAACAACACTAGAACCTCAAGAAACTCCTCAATCTCAACCCAAATTCAAGATCGAAAGCAATTCAAGAACACACATTAAGAACATTCAAACTTCCAATCTTTTTAGGACGACTTCACGCTGAAATAAACATGTTTGGCATGTGGGTGAACGAACCCAACGTTATGAAAGTCTCACATACCTCATAGGATCAAATCCTTAACAAAATCCGCAATTAATTCCTCACAAAGATGACGAATCTTGACTTTCCTCTTCTCTTCTCTCTTGAGTTCTTCTCTCTAAAACTCTAGCATGAAATATTTGAGTGTGTAAACTGAACTAATTCAGTTTAGACCCCTAAGTAATTACCAAAAATAACATAAATTAATCGGGTAGTGAAAAGACCATAGTACCCTTCAAAATCCGGTTTTGACTTTCCTTATCTAAGACAGCCCTACTTCAAATGGCCTTATCTCCCTCATACGAACCTGAAATAATGTAAACTAGGTGGAGTTGGAAAGATAATTCAAAGATCTTTCCTACGGTATCTTGTAGCACACCTAACTCATCCTGAGCTAGGAGTTATGGTCGTTTGAAGTTGACCCAAAACTCATACTTAACTTTGTCAAACTTTCCAAATTTGATTATTTCCAAAAACGGTTTCTTTCTAATTCCAAGTCTTTCTAGTAGCACGGTGTTACAAACAACTCTGAAGCTCAACTGGATCAATGAAGCGCTAGATGTTGATCCTCGTTACTTGTATCTGCATCATAAGAGATGATGCCAAATGACAGCAATACATTGAATGTACGAGCATGCGAGGGGAATTCTAAAACAAGACATAAGCTTGAAAGGGAACTGAAAGAACATACATGGTCTCAACTCAACTCAACTCAACTCAACTCATTTCAATATAAAGCAATAATATAAATGCAGTATAAAGAAAAGCTTTTAAAACATGTGGATAACAACCTTGTGTACTGAAAAATACAACAATACCTCAGCTTGTATATGAAAATACAAATAACGCTGTGTATATAAGAATACAAAATATCTTTGTAGGAGTTTCTCTAACTGACAACCATCACTATGAGCTATGTGATTATATAACGTCTTGCCTCACACTGCCATGGTTGTCTTATACCTTGTCGAGGGTATAGAACCTAACTACTAATTGAATCCACTAGTCTATGCTAAAAAAAACTAAGGAATCATCTAAAAAGTACGACCCTTTTCTACCCATGTTGGCTACACGATTTATGGAGACCATGAATTATCTGAACTGAACTTGTCCCCAAATCGGTGCTCAATACTACTCCCAAAATGTAACTAGCTCATATGTTTAAAAACATAACTCTTTATGTGGTTTGAGATAAGTGCTCAAAAAACTAGCCCAAGGGCTCTCTTGGAAATCAGTGTTTCCTCTCTTGCTTAAATGTGAAAACATTTATTCTTTGGGAATACTTAGTTCTCATATACTCTTTTGAAGAAAAAGGACTTGACTCTTTTTACTCTTACTCAACTCAAAGCTCAAGTCTTTAAACAAGTTTAAAGCATTTGTAAAATACTTCTTGAAAGGACTCTAAGAACTCTCTAGACTTGGCTCTTAACTTTTCTTGAATTTGAATTTATGGATTCAAGGTTATGATTTGTGATATGAAAGATATCGTGATGATTAAGAGTGTATTTAGATAGTTAATCACGAGAAATGGTCAAGAAAAACACTGTCTAGGAGCAAGTCCGCGACGCAGAGATGCATTTAAATATTTGGTTGCAAAATATTTTTGAAATAGTGGAGTCAGCGTCCTATCCGCGACGCGGAGAGAAAATTTGTTTACTAGGGTAGCAAGTCCGTGACGCGGACTTGCGTGCCAATTTCTATTCGACTTTTTCCTTCCTCATTTTCTAACCCCAATTCGCCTAAATTGGATTCTTTTTCTTAGTTTCTCTTTAGACTCAGATACCCAATACATGTACACAAGAATATAATCACACACAACCCTAAAATTGACACGATTTCCTCAAGAACTCGTCAATCTCATCTTAACTCAAGAACGAAAGCCAATTTTAAGAACACAATTCAAGAACATCAAACCTTAAAATTTCTAAAACGAATCTAACACTGAAATTAACATGATTGGCGCGTGGGTGAACGAACCCAACTCTATGTGAACTCACATACCTCATAGGGATTAACCCTTGGCGAAACCCACCACCAAATCACAAGAATTGACAAATCTTGACCTTTTCTTCTGCTTTCTCTTCTTGAGTTCTTTCTCTAAAAACCCTAGCTTGAAATCTTTGAGTGCGTAAACTGAGCCAATTCAGTTTAGACCCCTACTTAATTACCAAAAATGAAATAAATTAATTAGGTATGGAAAAGATCAAAATACCCCTTTAAAATCTAGTTAACTTTCCTTATCTAGACAGCCCAACTTCGAACATGCATATCTCCCTCATACGAGCTCAAAAATTAGCAAACTCGGTGACATTCGAAAGGTAATTCCAAGACCTTTCATTCGATATTTTATTTGCCACCTAACCCATCATGTACTGAAAGTTATGGTCATTTGAAGTTGACCCAAAACTCATACTTAACATAAGTTTGCCAAATTTCAAATTTTTCATTCTTTCCAAAAATGGTTCTTTCTAATTCTAGCTCTTTCAAATAGCGGGGTGTTACATCAGTACAATTTGTCGGCAATTTTGATTCAAAAATTGAGATTTTTTTGGAAGAATGGGAAGAAGAATTTTGAATTTTGAATTGTGCTAGCCTGTTACAATTTGTCAAGGATTGAATCCCATTGGCGATAATTTTTTAGCCAACATAAACCCAGTTCATTGCTCCAAGTGAGGGAATATAACTGACAATTTTTTCACTCTCATGGTTGATAACAATTACTTCACCATCCAATGTTCCAAATACCATAAAGCCTACATGAGATGGATGACACTCAAATTGGCATGGTCGGTAGCTTCTTTGATCATCTCTTGTTGTGGTGCCCACGATGGAGAGGGGACGAAGGGCAGGCCAAGCAATAGAACCAACATCTTCCTGTGATTTCCTTTTACTATGTATCAAATTTTCAAGTTTTTCCTCTCATCGACCTATTGCAATGGTGGATTTTAGATTCACAAAAGAAAATTGTTAATCCAACAACTATTCATTATATATCTTATCAAATTTTCGGCAAATTTGAATCTAATTGGAATGGTTCTTCGATGAACTGAGAATGATGAATAAGGAGAAAAAAAATTGAAATTTGAATTTGTTGGTTCTGTAAGGATTTGCATCTGGCTGATTGACTGTAAGAAGAAACATGTAAGCATAATTTGTGGAATTTTACTTGGATTTCCGTTTTCCCCCTTTTTAGCATAACAACTTGATACATAATGTATCAACATTAATGTATTCGGATAGTGAGTTAATTATTCAAATGGTGTAAAAATTAAGGGATTATTTTAACTAGAAAAAGAGTAGGGATAGAATGTAATTTACTCCTTACACTATGAGATTTATGTAAGTCATACATAAATAATTTACAAATTAATATTTTGTTAAATTTGTAAGGTTTCACAAGTTGAAAGATAAAATATATGGTATACATTCTAATTGATTGAAAGTTTAAAATGCTTAATAATATACTGCAAGGATCAAAACAAAAACTTATCAATATTTCAAGGACTAAAAATATCAATTTCCTTTCTCTCAATCTAGAATTGTTACAATACACACAGTTTCCATTATAAATATTAAATATTGTAACCTATAAATATTGTTTGATTGATTTTAAAAAATCTTAATGATGTTAATTGAACTCTTTGATGTTAGTTTTAATTAAAAAAGAGAAAATTTTCAAAATGTCAATATTTTGACATTTAATAGGATCTCTTAGCCATACTTTCATTATTTATTTAAAATGTCAATATTTTAGTTTGTTATGTATCTTATTTATGTATTTTCTTATTTGTTTGATTTGCAAGAAACACAATTATTTAATAACAAAAAGGAGAAAATTAGGAAAGATAATATTTTAAAAAAAGAACATATCACTTAAAATTCTCACTAGTTACAATTTCAAAGAAATCAACTTTTTTTTTTTTTTTTTTTATGTTTCCATAGTAATTGTATACCAATATATTTTACATTTAATGTGTTGACTTTATCATTCAAATTAAAATTGATATTTTACTTTCATAGTGAAAACTACAAATCGTATCCCAGTGATCAAGATTGTATTATATGATTGCCAAATATATTTTTCTTTTTATTTGTATTACAAAAATATTACTGATTGTATCCCAATATAATTAATAATTACATATGAATATGATTTATGAAACAATACAAGATTCTGAAAAAAAAAATAGCATACATGGTGGAAATAATACAATCTGTTGAAGAAGGATACAATAATCTAAAAAAAATTAGAAATTGACTATGAAGAAATAGAGATACAAGAATCTGAAAAAAAAAAAAGCATACATAGTGGAAATAATACAATCTGTTGAGGAATGATACAATATTCTAAAAAAAATTCAAATTGGCTGTGAAAAAAATAGAATACATCTATGCTTAAGAAATATAAATCAATTTGACATACGTATTTGAATGACCACAAACTTAAAAGAAATACAATGTTCTTCATAAAAATATAAATGATGAGTAAAAGAAAAACAATTAACAAACAAAAATTAATATGAATACAATCCTGGTATGAATACAATTCAACTTTCTTCTCTCAGTCTCTCTTTCTTCTTCTTCTTCGACTGCTATGTTGTTTTTTTTCTAATTTTTTCTTATCAAACTCAAATCCAAATTTGTTGTGCATATATTAGTAACCCTATAAACAAAATTTGAAATTATTAATTATGAATGTATAAAAAATCAAACAATATATGATGTATGAATGCTAATGTAGATTACTATAATCTATTAAATCTCAAATATGAAAATAAAATCACAAAAATAATAATCGAACAATAGAGTTTAAAAGACGAAAAATTTGAAATACATAGAAGAGGGAAATCTCATAAAATACTTGGTGAATATGAGAACCTCACAAAAAAATCAAACAATATTATTCAAAGACAAAAAATTTGAAATACAAAATACTTGATAATTGTGAAAACAAAATCACAAGACATCTCACAAAATACTTGTTGACTTCGAATTTACCTTTATCAATGGTTGAAAAATCTTTTGAATTAATTTTGAGATTTCTTGAATAAAGTGTATGAAATTGGAAGAGTTAATTTTCTTGAATAATGAAAAGAGATAACAATGGTGAAAAAAGGAAGAGAGAGAAATGGGCAATTTGGGGTAAAACATAGAAAGAGAGGTAAGTGGGTAATGGGGGTATTTTTTTGTTTTTTTTTACGGATGAGGGAGTAAAAAAGGGTCTAATTTGAGCCTGATTTGAGAAATAAAAGGAAAAGAAATTAATTATATTAGGATACAATTAATCTTCTAAAATATTGACATATTGACATTTTTAATAATTATTTTTAAGTGTAGATATTTTTAATAATTATATTAGGAATTGTGACTAGTTTGCTAATTTTTCCATTAAAAAAAAAATCTTTATTTCCTCTTTTTTGGGCTTTGTTATAAAGTGTATAAAAAGGAACAAATATGACAAAAAAAATTCTCTCTCTTTACAACGTGGAATTCATGCAAAATATGACAGTTTTATCTTATTGTTAAAATTATCATTTTACATATATTTCTGCTTGATCTAGAAATATTATAATAGTGATTAAATTAAAATTACATTCTTATGAAAAATGCAGGAAGAGATATATACTTGAAGTGTTGAATGTACCTGTCTTACTAGTTTAAGTTTCAAGTCATCTTCAGGTATAATCTTTAAAATTGAATGATAAATTATGTGTGTTGAGTAATTATGAAAAAGTTGTTTATCAAGAATGATCACCATCTCAGGTACTATTCATTGCCTTCAGTGAAGACTCATATCTAAATTTATCAAGAAATAATACGGGAGTTGGTTCTCTTGAGTTTAGGTTTACTGTGCTTTCTCTTATGACAAGTGAAGGGAATAATCAGTTACCATATTTGGTTCTTTACATGCCTTGTAAAGCTAAGTTAACGGTAAAAAGTAGGACTTGTACCGTCAGTTGATCATATGTTCGACAATCCATTCTGGATCGGAAGCAAATTAAACTGAGTAACATAGGCATAAAAATCTTTGTTTTGGAGTCTGTTTTTCATTCTTCTTCTAAGAATATTAGCTTTGACTCAAATTAATTTCCACTAGTTGGT